>NW_003315441.1:0-108887 GCF_000151505.1 Trichophyton verrucosum HKI 0517
TCGGCCACCTCCTTCGGCCGGGCATTCGCACCCAGCTCGGCCGCGATGTTGGCTCGCTCGTGCTTCATGTACAGGAAGTACGCGGTCAGCGCCCTCTTCGGCGCATTGGGGTCATGCACTCGCTTGCGCTTGGTGCCCGCTACCGAACGTGCTCCCGGGCTCGCTGCCCGGCCAGCGCCCTCGGCAGCAGAAACACCGCCGTCGACATCTGCACCGCCGCCGGCCGTGACGCTCGACGGGAAGAGGCCGTTCTCGAGCAGCGAGTTGAGGCCGCCTATGTCGATGGAAGAGGGCCCGCGGTTGAGCACCGTGTTGGCGTGGTTGATGTAGGCGCGCGACAGGTCCGAGACGGCCGACTGGAGCGCGGCGAGACCTACGATGACCTGTTCGCAGGTTAGCTCTGCAGAGAAGAGACCCGGCTGCTGCGCGCCCAGGAAGAGGTCCTGCGCCGTCGAGTTGATGCGGTACGTGAGCAGGGCAATGGCCTGGACGAGGTCGAGGGGAGCTGCTGGTGATACTGCTGCTGATGCTGCTGTGTCCTGCGCCAACAGGCCCGGCGTTGCAGTGCGACCGCGGCCGGGCCCAGGCGTCGTGGCACGGCTGTGACTCCGCGCAGGCATCGCGAGGGCGTTGTACTCTGGCAAGCGTAGGAGAGTGTGTATTGGATGTACGGAGTAGAACAGAGAGAGTGTAATAATAGTAGTAGAGGGCAAGACAAGGGGCTGGTGGTGTAGCGTCAAGGACAGACAGACAGACAGACAGGCGGCGTGGGCTAGCTAAGGGGGCCAGCAGCTCTTGGGGGGCGCCCAGCACGCGGGCGTGTTGCTGCTGGTGTTGTTGTTGTTGTTGTTGCGGGCAGCGACTGGAATCACAACAACACCACCACCAACGACGGGCGACAACAGGCGACAGACAACAAGAACAGAGATAAAAGAGATAAAAGGACAAGGACTTACGCTGTCTCGGGTGCGCGTGAAGTCATCGATGCTGACGACGAGCGTGGTCGTGCCGTCGCCCTCTGCGGCCGGCTTCTTCTCCTTCTTCTGCTTGCGCTCCTTCTTGTCCTCCTTGCGCGACGCCATAGCTGTTCTTCGTCTCTATTATTCTTCTTCTCTGCGGTGATTCTCGCTGTTCAGCGCTGGAGTTAGTCGGAGGGAAGAGATTTTTTTTCTCTCTGGCGGGCGCGCGAAGGGTCGGCGGCCTCGGGGGCGGCAGCAGGGCGCCCCTAAATACTTTTTTCCGGCGGGCGAAGACAAGGAAGCGACGGGCCAGGCGGCAGCGTCTTGGGGGGGGAAGAGAGAGAAAAAGGCCGGGCAGGCGACGCTTAAGGGCCGGCTGGGGGGCCTTTAACTGGCTTTTTAACTGGCTTTAACTGGCTTTAACTGGCTACTGGCTACTGGCTACTGGCTGCTGGCTTTAACTGGCTTAGCTGGAGTCAGGCGCCCGCAGGTGTAACTTCTAGGCGTGCAGGGCCTGCCGGTCGCTGCTTTGGGGGGAAGCCTAGCCTAGCCTGGCCTAGCCTAACAGGGGGGCTGCGTGGCCTTTAACTCTGGGCTTCAGTGGCTGTAACTGGCTTTAACTGAGATTGGGGAGGCCTTGGGGAGCCTTGGGGAGCCTTGGGGGGGGGGGGCAGGCTTTAACTAGAGATCAGGCGACAGGCGTGCCCTTAGGGGGGTGGCAAGCCCGAAGGGGACAGCGCAGGCCTGAACTCACACCCTATATAAGCAGCGATAGACAGATATACATAGTACATCCACAAATAGATACAAAGTGATAGTCTATTCAATTTCTATCTATACATACACTTGCAGTCTACCAGTAATCATACAGTAGTCGATAGGCCTGCTCCGGTCTTTCCAAGTCTTTAAAATTTATACACCTGCTCCTTGGTGTAGCCCAGCTCCTTCAGGATACCAGTCAGCTCGCCCTGGTCCTTGGGGCTCACCTTGTTGCCGCTGACCGCCTTGTACAGGCCCGGCGGCCCGCACACAAACAGCTTGATCCCTTCCGTCTTGGGCTCCGGGAAGGCCATCTTCACCAGCTCCTTCGTCACGTAGCCCTTGCCGCCCGTCCAGCCCTCGCCCGGCTTGTCCAGCAGGTAGAGCACCTTGAACTGCCGCGGGTGCATGTTCTCCAGGTGCTCCAGCTCCCGGCGCAGCAGGATGTCCTCCTCGCCCACATTGCCGTAAATCAGCGTCACCTGCGTCTTGTCCGCGGGGTTGCTGAAGATCTTGCGGATGAGCTGGTACATGGGCGTGATGCCCGTGCCGCCGGCCACCATGCAGACGTGGCTGTGCTTGTTGGCCTCCCACTCGTACTTGGGGATCGGCCCCTTGAACGAGAGCGGCTCGCCCACGTTCAGATCGTGGATGTGCGTCGACATCGGGCCCCCGGGGTACTTCTTCACCAGCAGGTCCAGGTGGCCGGGCTCGTCCTCGTCGCTCACGGGCGTGTAAGGCCGGATGGTCGCCTTAGCGTCTCCTTCGCCCTTGAACTTGGTCAACAGGGCCGCTGTTCAAACCATTAGCATGACTATATATATATCCGTGTTTCGTTTCTCTGTGTATGTACGTACAGGCAATGTGAAGACCAGAGACGCTCTCGCTGTCAGGCAGTTCGAACCGAAGCTTCTTAACGTTATGGCTGACCTCCTCAACCGCCGAAAGCTTCAGGTCGACCCATCCCTGATCACCACCGGTAAACGTTGGCTTGCGGTCCTTCTTAATCGCCGCGCCGGGCATCTGCTGCATCTGCCAGTAGTAGTATCCTGCACCAGCAGCCACTGCAAGGCCGGCAAACAGCGGAGCCTGCGACGAGGACTTGGGCGCCTCTGTCGAGTACTTTCTGATACCCTACTCAGTTCCATTGATTAGCTTTTTTCTTCATAGTTATACTCTCTCTCTCAGTGGGGGTTCTAGGAGGGATGCATACCTGTCTCAACGGGCCGGCCGTTCGGCTGAATCGAGCAAACATTGTGATGAGAGATGGACACCAAGTGCAATTGAGATGTTCTTGGATGGCAATGGGATGCGCTGATGCTGTCTTTGGTTGATGGTGTAGTTGTCAGGAACAGCAGACGGAGGTTGAAAGGTGGGAATTAAAAGCAATCCATCATTAATAATAAAGGGCAGAACCTGACCCCATGACGCCATCCCTGCCGTTACAGCTAAGTAACTAAACTACTGGAAGAAAAGAAATACATGGCAGCAAATGATATCAACGATGACATCTCTCTACAGACGACAAGTTACAGACCGCAAGGTGAACATGAGTAAAAGTTTGTTGTTCATTAAGCTACAACATAGCAGCCGTTCATCGATCCAGGGCCACAACGGTCGATACCTGCACCATAACTATCTAGACCCAGATGCCATGTTGTCCCGTCGGACTTGGGGGATTCTTTCTCTCTCATCTGCTTCCAGCGGCATGACATCTCGCCAAGGTCTATCATCATAATACAGTCCGTGTCCTTTTTTCCGATCTCTCTTTTGTTAAAAAACAAAAAGAAAGATTTCCCCTTTCCACCACCTTCGACAGCTTTAACTCCCTCTGATTTTGATCCGCGCTTCATAAACAAAGAAAAAAACCCGTTTAAGCAAAAGTAGATGGTCTCGAGGCAGAGAAGAGCTTCTTGTTGGTGGGCTTGGCGACACGGTGAGGGAGAGGGAACTTGAGGCCCTTGCTGAGCAGTTGTTTCATGTATGGGCGGCGGATGCTCTCGGTCTTGTCAATCTCGACGACCTTGAGGATCTATTGCAGAAAAGTCAGTATTCTCTCTTTCTCCGCTTCTCCCCGTTGAAAGTCCATGTAACATACGTGGATGGATCTGAATCGGGCACGGTGGCGGGCGGCCATGTCCTGGTACATGGACTCGACGGCATCGGTTCTGGACATCTCTCGGTACTCCTTGTACATGTTGTGTGTGCCGGAGCGAGAGTCGTAGACAATCCAGATACCGAAGTTCTTGACCTTGAGTGGTCGCTTCTCGTGGATCTATTCCAATGGCAACCATCTTAGCAATCACAACTCTCCTCTGGATTCTCAACTTCCCGCCATTCTTTGGCAGTGTTGTTCATCTGGGTTCTTGCTCGTTCATACCACATTGACAGCAACGATCTCACCGCTGGCCTTCTTGACCTTGCGCATCTTGCCGAGGAAGTACCAGAATCTTGACTTGGCCACGACAGTGTTGGGTGCGAAAATCCTCATGCGGTACAGCTTGGGGGTGGGCTGGGTTTCGGTGGGCAAATGGCGCCCGATCACCTGGTATTCGTTGAGACGCCCTACATTTCCATGGTCAGATCGATGTTGCAGTGTGCATTCCGCTGGTGAGAGAGTGCGCATTCAGGTCTTTTTATTTTTTCTATGGATAATTTTGTATGAAGTCGAGGGGTTCGGAGTCGCGATTGCTGGAAGAACATGACTTACCCATCTGGAAAAAACAGTTAGCAGCGATTCCACGGGCGGCAGATCAGTACAGAGGCCTCTTACCTTGAGATATTGTCGTTGCTGTGGTCTTCAACGAGAGTTCGCGGTTGAAGATCGAGAAATTGTCGCTTTTTCGTGGTTCTTCTTTAGGGCTGTGGGTTTCGCTTAGAAGGGCGAGGCGACGCACTAGTCCGCTTTTGGGATGCGGGTCTTGGCATCGCGGAACCTTCCAACTGAGCGACTTCAAGGGCGACCTTGGAGGGCGACGGCGACGGCGACGACGAACAGCGAACGGCGATCTAGATAGATGAGAAGCAAGGACAGAGTGAGGACAGAGTGAGGAGAGACGAAGGACGAGAAAAGATGACAAGATGACGTCGCTATTTGCAGAGTTCAAGAAGGCTCAGTCTACGGGCTCAGGCGAGGCGCTGGCGGCAACGCTGAACCCCGTCGACATACCGCGTCTGCGGGCGTTCTACAATACCACCAACAGCCTCAGCGTCGCCTCAGATATCAGGTACGGCCTCCTTCAGGACCGAGTGACGGGAACAAAGCTGCCCAAGCAGGAAGGCAATGCCTGGGTCGACATATACATTGCCTTCTGGAAAGCTGCCGGAGAGCTGGTAAAGCTCGATGACCCCAACTTCACCCTGAGTGGCAGGGGAACCTGGACGGCTCTCTTTGGCCACTGGAAGGACATTGCAGTCCTGCTGAATACAAACTACTCGAGTTCCACCCTGGAAGCCTGGACTCTGCCTGTTTTATACGTGGTTGGCAAGTATCTGCGGATATTCGCGATCAAGGCCGATGCAGAGGCCGCGCAGGATCCCACCTCTACTTTTAACGATGGATTCCAAGACGACATTGTTGGAGACGTGAGCAAGAATGCAAAGCTGGAAGAGACTTCACGGATAATCAGCAGAATGTACACTGTGTGTCTCCATGACAGGTATGCATTAGATGTTGTTCGTCTTATTGTCCTTCCATCGTCTGGTTGTATTCTGAGTTTTCTCTTTGTATCTAATAGGGCCCCTATCGAAGAATCTCGTAAATGGGGAGTTTATAACACCATCAATCTTGCGTTTAAGACGTACTTCAAGGTATGCAGGCGATGCACTCTAACCCGACATTGGCTGCCCCCTTTTTCTTTCTATCTTTACCTAACAACTTTACTTGTCTGTCGTGTAGCTGGGCTCCATACCACCTTGTAGGAACTTGCTCTCCGCAATGAAAGCATCCCAGGCCGAACTACCGCCCATGGAATCCTTTCCTAAGTCTCACATCGTCACCTTCAAGTACTATCTCGGTGTCATCTGCTTCCTAGAAGAAGGTTATGTAGAGGTAAAGTGCCGTCATCCCAGGCTATCATTCACACTTATATCCCTGCTAACGAGTAATAGGCCGAGGAACATTTAACAGCTGCCTGGGAACTTTGCCGCGCGGATTCACATCGAAACAGAGAGTACGTATAAAACACTTTACTCAATATTAAAATATCCTCGTCACTGACCAGACATAGACTCATCCTCACATACCTTATACCCTGCCATATTGTTAATACAAATACCCTCCCATCAGCCCGTCTGCTGTCCAGATACCCGCGTATAGAAAGACTGTTTGGCCCACTCAGCAAATGTATCCGTAAAGGAGACCTGGCTGGTGTCGATGCAGCTATGGCCGGCAGTGAAAACGAATTTGTCAAGCGACGGATCTACCTCCCCATTGAACGAGGTCGGGATCTCGCTATTAGAAACTTATTTAGAAAAGTATTCATTGCCGGTGGGTATGATCCGCCAGTAAACGGTCAACCACCCATCAGACGGACGAGAGTCCCAGTCAAAGAGTTCGCAGCTGCAATGAGACTAGGCACAGGAAACACGCAGCAGAAATCCAAGGTGGACTTGGATGAAGTTGAGTGCTATCTCTCAAATATGATTTACAAGGTATGTACAAACTTAGAAACTTCGATATTTGCGGATTTGGAATTTACTAACGTTTGTTATAGAACCTTATGAAGGGATACATCGCCCGTGAGCGAGGAATAGTGGTGTTAAGTAAGGGTGGCACAGCATTCCCTGGCACTGGCGTATAGCTTACTTAGCTGCCCGTTAATATAATTAATGACAAATAGATATTTTTACAAAAATCAGCGGAAGCAAATTTATTCCACGTATCTACGGCCATAATTATCCTATACAGATACTCTAACTTGAAAACCAGTAGTGATAACAGAAGCCGTGAGATGTATTTAAGAGTTTAGGAGAAAATTGCATTAAAAAGCTGAGGAAGAACATACAACCTGTCCAATCCACTTGAGATAATCCCTGATCATATAAGAGGAATGAACAGTTGTTTGTGCACGACAATCGAAATCAAGCAAGACCTAGACACTTGACAATTTGATGAGATAACCAAGCAAGACAGACCCTAAACCCGAGCCTCAAAAACAGGAAACGTTATAAAGGGACATGGATAATATAGAAACACGAATGCGCCAAAGCCTGGTATAAGGTAAACATAGGAGACGGCGGAAAAGAATGGAGTAAGCAATACAGTCATCGACACACCTGGTCGGTCCAATTTTATAGAGATAGGATGGGTAACAAACGTATCACGAAGAAATGGGGAAGAAGAGAGCGACAGGAAATGAATATTGTACATATTAAGTTGTATGATGAAGCTCACTGGGGCTTCAGTAGTATAATTCTGGGTATTGATAGAGAAAACGGGGAAAAGATATTGTCATCTTAGATGGCAACCGATCAAGAGATGGTATCGTACAGTTAAGTATGAGCGAGTCGGCCGATGCATGGTAGTGAGTGATGGGTGGAGGTCTCGAAATGGGGGGGGGAGCTCAGGAGCTAACGAGAGAAGGGTGACTTCGAGGCATTTGTAAGGTCATCCTAGAAATGGATGTTAGCACTATTCAAGACGGAACGACAAAGGCTATAGACATACCATATGATTACACATGGCAACAAAGAGGTCAAAGAATAGTTTCCCTCCCTCTTCCATCTCCAGTTGCATGGTACCGCTACGCTTGAATGTTGACCGCGAGCGGATGATCAACGCAAGATAATGGGCTCTGAGCTTCGAGTCACTGTCAGGGGTATTTGCATAGGCGTATCGAGCACTGGAGAGGATGGTGCTGCATTGTATAGCTGTCTGGAGGCCTTGCTTTCGAAGAGCCAGCCTCTTCAGTTCGTCTAGCCCGTATCGCTCAGCAGCACAGCTAGATACATTAAGTTAGTAACAAAAGACCAAAAACATATATAGACAGTCGAAGGAAAATATAACTGACTATATAGCAGTGTCCTTTAGTATCAAGGTGCCATCGGCCTGGTTGACAATGGTAGACTCAGCTGAAGGCCTTGAGCCTGTGGTATCAGTGTCCTCCAGCAGCCAAGTATCCCGACGCTTGTTATGCATCAAGCGGGGGTAATAATCCCCCTTGTAAAGATACTCGAGGATGGATGAAAGTATCTCTGGTTGCTCATTTGGCAAGTTTATGCGTTTGGTATGGGATTCATAGAACTGGCCACGACAACAGGCAGAGAAGTAAGGGGATACACAGAGCACATCCTCATGGGCAGCAAAGAGACGCTGGTCAGGCCCGACACAAATGGTGATGATGGCGGAATTGAGGTTGCTAGTAGTTGAAACAACGAATGAGTCTTTGGATCCAGGAACAAAATGTACCGTTGGTCACTTACTCTGTAATCGGAGAGGAGTCTGAATGGCGGGCAGACTCAGACCTCCTCGAGGTACTAAGAGAGGAATCTTTGAACGATCTCTTCGACCGACTCGAGGACTTGCCGGCTCGATACTTTGAGAAGCTCTCGGCATTGCTGTGAGACCGTTTGACAAACATGATGCCTTTGTCGGTTTACAGGTGAAGTTCCGTCTGGTATCGAAAGTAGTACTCCGTACCCCGATAGATATCCTCTGTTTACTCTCTGTCCTCGAGTGGCAAACTTGGCTGCCTTGCTGCCTAAATTCTGGTTAGCAACATCCAGAAACCCTTCGAGTGCCCGACAGTTGAAGAGAGAAAAGCAGACTGAGATCAGGACGGGCGAGGGCCACTTATATAGCTGGGACGTCTCCATGCCTCAATGGGAAAAAAGGATAGTCTATGCCAGGATGTGCAGCAGGTTTTTCGTCTTTGATACCTCCACCGGCCGAACGACAAGGAAACCAGCCGTTACAGGGCCAGCTAGGCGTATCCAAACTGCGTCTAATCTGCATCCTTTTCCTTTCCTTGCTTTTGGCCCCCCTTTTTTTGCCTGCGACGTCTGTTTATATTACTTACTTATTACTCTTTGCAAGGAAGTCAACTTCTGCATAGCTCCGACGACGCGACGAATGAGGTCAAAGACGCGTCGCAGCCACGCGTGACTCACACGAAGTCACATGACTTAAAGTGGTTTTTGCAGCCAGTAAGATGTTGAGAATGGATCCACTTTGCCCAGAAAGGGGAACGGGCGGGATGATCCTTGCATATATAGTGTACTACATAACTATAACACATCACAGGCGGACAAACAAGAGCCCTGGTGTTACATGGTGAGCAAACTAGGCCGACAGCTTTTCCCTACGCCATATCCAACACATCAAGCGGAGCGACAGGTCAGACTCTCATGTACGAAGCGGTCGGAACTCAATTTTGTTACATGGATGGCGAGAGGTGGGATGGTTCCGGAGGCATGGATAGTTGGAAGAGGCTGCAGCAGTGTGTGTGGAGATCACTTGTCGATGCTCAGAGAACCACTTGTATACGACTACTAGGCGGATGGTTACTCGTATTCCAAGGTGTTTCATTCTTCACCGTTCCTGGCTGATGGGCCTATACTTGACGGGGGTTATTGACTGCATGTGGAAGTGAGTGGCAATGTACATGGATGCAGGTAGCCGTTGTGATAGCTAACATTCGGCCTGTCAACATCAAGAGTCTGTATCAAAATTATATAAATACATGTCTGGTCAAGGTATTTCAGACGAGTCCCGGTAAACGGGGCAAAGGCAGCTTGCATCCGTCACTGCCTCGAGGAAGGCCCAGGCTCGGACGTGGCTGTCACACTCCGGAGGTTGCCAAAGCTCAGCACATCACTGATCCGTCGGGCACCTGTGAACAGCATACAAAGACGGTCGATGCCACACCCCCAACCTCCAGTAGGTGGTAACCCCCACTCTAGTGTCTGGAGGTATCCCTCATCAAGCTCGCCTGCATTCTCAGGGTCTCGGAAGGATAACTGCTGCTGGAACTTCCGTCGCTGCTCAAAGGGAGAGTTTTCCTCCTCGTACATGTTCATTATCTCCTTACCCTCGACAAACAGCTCGGCTCGTGCTGACACAATCTGTCCACTTTCTGGATGGCGGTATGATTTGGATAGCGGGGACATGCATTCAGGGTGGTTCATGATGAAAGTAGGCTCGATCAGCTGCGATTCAACATAAGTTGAACAGAGTTTGTCGAGAAGCCGGGGAAGAGTCTCGTGGGCCGGTAGTGGGAGCGAGAGGTTTGCAAATATCTCCTTGACCTGCGATAGAGCATTATCGGACTGCAGGTCGGGTAATTTCCTGCCAATAGCCTCCTCGATGGCAGGGATAAAATCAACCCGTCGATACGGCCCTGTAAAGCTCACTGTTGTCGGGCTTAGTGAGTTGTTCAATTTCTTGTTCAGTTGTTGGACCTCCAAGGCTAGGGTTGAGAGCAGTGACTCTGTGGTCTCGATCAGGGATTCAAGATCTGCAAAGGCTTGGTAGAATTCACACGTGGTAAACTCCGGGTTATGCGTCTTGTCAAGGCCTACATGGACATACTGTCAGCTGTGACTCACTTCCCCCAACAATTTATTTGCCGCCATATGCCAGGTCACCACTCACCCTCGTTGCGGAATGAAGGCCCGATTTCAAACACCCTGTCGAACCCTCCAACTACTAGTCGTTTAAGCCACAGCTCGGGAGCTATCCTAAGTGATAATGGTCGATCAGGAAATTCGGTAGCACTCGTGACAAAGGGTTGGGCAATAGCACCGCCTGACTTTGACGCAAGGATTGGGGTGTTAACTTCCATGAATTCCCTGTTGGCGAAGAAGTTTCTCATAGAATGTGTGATCAGCGATCGAGCTCGAAGGATGTTGGCTGCGCTAGGACTGGAAAGCAGTTCAACATGGCGCTCATATGGAGATATCTCAAGCTCCTTTTGGTGGACGGGCACATCGTGCAGACACGGCGATATGAGCTTGGGGAGCTCGGTCGTCTTGACAGTTAATTCTCCTCGGCCGGTTCGATGTGGTTTGCCGGTCACAGCTATGAGTCAATCCCATGTTAGTTTGGGGGCTGCTTGTAATAAACGCAGAAGTTGAACCGCAATGGCGTGCTTACAGAAAGAGTCACCACGGCGGAGTAGATGGTAGAACTCCTTAAACTTCTCAGGGGATATTCCAGCTTCTCCTACCACACGCTGGTTGCAGAGCACCTGCACCTTGTGTCCATTATGAACAAGGTCGAAGAATACCAACTTCTTTCCGGCAGTTCTTTGAGAGCGTATCCTTCCTACAAGTATGTGTTAGTACGCAATATCACTATCAGACCCGTTTGCACTTATTATCATACCATGTAATACCACGGTATCCTCTTCTACCGTCTCATCCGGCTGTATAACGTCATATTTTGACCGGAATTCCGCACATGTGAGTGACAATGGGCTGCGGCCTATCCTGGGATATGGGCTCGACCAGGTCTTCTGGATATCGCTGACTCTGGCTTGCGGAGTTTGCTGAGTTGGGTTTGCGGCCTGTTGTTCGAGCAGTTGTCTATGGCTCGTAAACGTGCGGATTGGTTTCCATGCCGCTTGCTTCCCCAATTGCAGCGAGGACAGGCGAACACCCCTGGGTCTTTATATCAGCTACATCCTCACTCCCGCGAGTAAATAACTAAATAACTGTGGTACGTACCTTGCAAGAAACCTATCCAGGCATACCTGGGATAGAGGGTTAGAGCAGATGGATAGCATCAGCTCATCCGGTCTGCATTCCAAGGAAGTATATACAAGAAAACAAACGAACGTCGACCGTGGACTTGGACGTGAGATCGAATTTGTATGTCTTTTTTTTCTATCCCGAGCTTCCAGGCGAGCTGCGGCTGGCAGCTGAATCCGGTTTAGCGTCCTTGCGGCTTTCTGACGTCGAAGCCAAAAAAAGTTTTGAACTTCGCAGAAAGAAAACAATCAAAGCATCTCTACCGTCAATTAACAGCATCAGTTAGCACTCCTTCAGCTCCATCTCGGATTCGGGCCATTTCTCTTCTTACCGTTACCTACCGCCATTAATTCCCTGCGAAAATGTCTTACTTGTTCGGCGGTCGTCCCCAGATCTCTTCCGAAGAGAAGATAAGACAGGCCGAGTTGGAGGTTGAGATGGTCACAGACATGATGACCCGGTATGTATATATTCCTATTACCTTTGCTACGGGTTAATTGCATTTGCTTGTTCCCGTTGCCTACATTACCAATTTCTTGAAAAAGTACTAATTTGTCTATGTAGTCTTACCAACGGCTGTATCAAGAAGTGCATTCCAACCGACTACCGTGAAGGCGACCTAAACAAGGGTGAATCCGTCTGTCTCGATCGATGCGTCGGCAAATACTTCGAAGTGAACATTAAAATCTCCGAGAAGATGCAGCAGCAGCAACAGCAACAGGCAGCTGGAATGGGTGGTGGTCTCTAGGTGTACAACAGCGAATAAGCTCTCTTCGGTCTTCCTTGCATCATTCATCATCAATAAATATTTCAAGGCTCTCCTCTACGAATGGCGCAACATTGGATTGGTTTAGTCATGAATACGGTTCTTTTCTACGATGCGGAGGGTACAGCATTTTGGGGGAGTCCCAGTTACCAGATGGGACCATGTATACTATGTGTGTGGTGATACTTATCTTTGCTATAATATATTTTAACGACATGGACGCATGCAGTTATATGGTTCTCTTTGGGTTCATCGGCTCTATAACGAGCTCAATCCACGTTAACATTAAAATTTAATCTATAGGATGATAATATGCAAATTTTTATAGGTATTTACAAAGTCGTCCAAGGGAATACATGCTGTCTGTTACCTTGCACTGCCGCCAGTGAAGTTCGCAGAATTGTCCTTGTTATAGTCTTTGAGTGCCTGGGTTTGGAATCCGTTTCGTTGGCGGTTCCAGAGCTCATGCACCCATTGCATCCAAGATATCTTCTCAGCTTCTTGACCATCTAGGACGGATGCAGTCCTTTTTTCAAGATTAGAGATGACATGTTCATAATCACGCAAGACAGCCTCTGCATCTTCAATTCTTGAACGAAGGGTATCGACATCATAGTCAAGCTTTTCACTCATCATCTCAACATTCTTCGCTACTTGCATGTATGCGTCTTCTTCTTCGGCCATTGCCCCGCGGGAAGCTCCATACATTTCCCTCAACTCCACCAGCTTTCTTTGATACTCTGCTTGAGTTTCTAATGCCCGGGCTTTGACGGCTTTTTCAATCTTCTCCGCCACCGTCACTTTTTCATCGACCCAATTTACCTCGGTACTTCCCACTTCACGAATCCTTTTGGTAATATCCTGATTATCAGAAAATATTATGTCTTCATATAAGATAGCATCAGCAAGGCCCACTGTTGGGTCAATTGCCTCGGAGTAGATATCTCCTATCTCCTCCCAGCGTAGTAGGTATTCTTCAGCGTAGCTAGAGGATAAACGGCGTGGATAGGCTTTATCTTTCGAGACCAGACGATCCAGCTCTGGTAAACCCACACTTTGAGCGCGTCGACGGATCCTAGTAACAGGGATCAGGCCATGGTATTCACCGTCTTGCTTTCGTTCGGTTACTTCGGATCCTCCTAGTACCCCTTCGGCCTCCCTGAGGTCGAGGGCTTTGTCAGGAGGAGATATTTCTTTGCCAAGAAGGGATTCATATGTCCTTGCACGACCAAGCTCTGGAGGAGTCAAAGGGCTGTAACCTTTTTGGTCTACCATGGGCTCAAGTCGGCAAGCTTCTGATAGCGCCACACTATCCATCTGAGCAGAACCCTCAGGCCCTCCCCCATCTTTAGAACTCGTGCTTGTCGGAGTCTCCCCCATGAAGAGCTGTGGGGATAGGTTTGCGTCTAAATCCACGCTTTCCTTGGAATGTTTGTGGTGGTGTGGGCGTAAAGTTGGTAGCCCAACGGCATCCCTGAACCGACCGAGTCCAGCACGAGCATCAGACACCTTGTTGGTAACTGAACGCTTGAGCGTAACCCTAAGCTGATCCTTGTCATCAACAGCAGTTAGAGAGTCTGTTTGCTTCCTCTGATCTCCTTCAATACTTGGGCGATTTGAAGGGTAATCGTCTTTCTTTCTTCGGGTCCAGATATACCCGCCGCCTCTGTCTGGCGTAAAGATTCTTTCATCTCCAATGTCGTATCGTGCTTCGTATGGGGGCTTAGGCTTTCCACGCCATAGCCATCTCGCATGGTCTCCAGTAATGAGTTGTATGAACCGTTCGATCTCATATGTTTCAATCTCTGAAATGCCAGCTTTGTCCTTGCCTCCTCCCACCATCTCCATGACCATTTCTCCTCCTTTACCGCTAAGTTCCGCTACTGTTGATTTCACCGCCCGCTGCAAACCTCCCACCTCCCCACTAGCCGCTTTGGCGGTCACCCGATGCAGTTTTTCCAAGGTGACACTATCAAGTCTCCGTGTCCTCTCGAGGCTCTGGGCTTTTTGAAAGCTGTATATACCTTTTTCAAAACCATGGATATCAAATGGGTCCTTGGATACCGGTGCTCCGTATGCATGTAAGCGGTTTCTTGCACCCATAAAAGTTCCAAGAATTGCGGCTACTGTGGTAGGGCCAAGGATTCCATCAAGGGGTTCAATACCATAAAGGAAAGAACCAGTTTCGGCCCACCACTCGTGGATGGCTCGTTCTGTGTGATTGCAGAGAAGCCCATCCGCGTATTCAGGTGCCAGTTTAAGAAACATTACGAGTGCCAGCTGACAAAAACGTATCAGCTCCTTGACAGAGGTATTAAGTTCAATTTTGTCGCACGTTTGATAAAGCTGGTGGAACTTGGCTTGCGTATCTGCCGCGGGTGGTTTGACAGTAAGACCAGCTCTGCCAGAGCATCCTAGACGCTTCAGGTTCTCATTAACAATGAAATCATCCAGGTGAAGTCCGACATCTCCATCTTGAACAGGAATTGTAGTGAGCATTGATGGAAATGTGCTTAGATTCGTGACCATCACAGTTCCAAAGCTAGACTCCTGCTTCCGGGTATGGAACTGGTCCATTGCATTGAAGTAAACCCTCATCCGCTCACTCCATTTCTTTTCATCCGTCGGCACACTGAGCACACCGGCAATGACCGTGTGGGATTTGTCACCGGTGTATGTGTTGATAAAAAACGTGGGGTGTGCCCTCGAGCAAACCCACTGCTCAACAATGTAAACTTGGTATCCAGATATGCTCAATCTTTTGCTGATAGTGACTGCACAAGGATCTTCCTCCAGATATTTGAAAGCAACAGGGTCTGTAAGGACCAAACGCTGGAAAGATGCTTTCGATGAAACACGCTGGGCACTCTTGCTAGACGTCAGCTGCTGTGTTGGTGTCCCAGGCTCAGACTGCTGCGCTTCAGCGGCTTGACGGGCAGCATATTGCTCCAACCGCTCATCAACTAAAGCGATGCTGGTCGTTCCAGCAGGATCCATGCTCATATTTCCCTTTGGATTTCCCCCTTTTCTCTTTTAAGTATCACCTGTCAGACGGCCCGAAAACAACTGCACAAATGCGCCTCTCGGTGACGTACTCCCCGTCTGCAGCCAGGGTGTGTTTTTATGTTCTATTTTATTTTCCCCCCTGGCCAACGTACAGTCGCTGTTTCAGTCGGCCCTTTGCTGAGACGAACGAGTTGGCAGACAAGTCGAAGCAGCAGCGACGACAGCAGGCCATCCTCCAAGCTGCCGCTATTTCTCCTGCGGTTGTTTGTTGTCCTTGAGATGCTGGCGGAAGAAGCTAAGGCAAGGCCGATGATGTCACTTGTAGGAGCATTTTATAAGGCGACGAACAAAAGGGCGAAGACGGCGAATATGCAGGGAGATGACCGGTATCTGAGAGACAACCCATAAGATCAGCCGGCTAATCTCATTCCCTGGACGGAGCTGGCGGTCTTTGATATTCAAAATGGCTGCATAATTAGGTGTGCATAAAGTCAATAATAATAGCTGAAGGCTGCCTTAGTTTGAATAAATAGTTAGGTAGTGTTGACCATGTGACATGCTTCGGGCCTGCAGGCCTGGCTTTCCCGTCGAAAAGAAACGACCTGCCGCTGCCAAACATCTCCAGCTGCTTTCTCCCTCTTTCTTTGCTCTCAACGCTTCCTCCAGACATTTGCTGTTATCCATAGAGCCTTTGAGGGTATCTCGCAGTGCAGTTCAACAATCTGGCCGAGTTGGGATTATATGTGCTCTGAGTCTCAAGGTCCCCAGGCGAATATGAGTACCTTTCTCCGCAGTTAGCCAGAGGACGACCACACTCACGATGGATCAGGTCCAGAAAGAACATCAGCGCCTCTGGAAGAAGGCCCAGGCCTCCAAGTGCATCAACGATGTTCAGGCAACTATTGACTTGCTGCTCGAAGCTCGAAGGACCATAGAGAACGGTTGGTTCTTCCTTTACCCCCATGTCTTACCCCGCTGGGTGTACCTAGCTATTGTACAGTTGTCTGACGCCTGATTCCCTTATTTATAGATCCGAATTCCGCTTCTATCACTCTTGCAAAGCTTCAAAATCCGATCAAAGCCTCGTTTGAAGCCACAAATAACGACCTAAAGGAAGGATATAGCGGATTGAATAAATATACAAAAGCACTGGACAAGGTTGGGAATACTCGACTAGGCTGTCTACGTATTTAGAATTATGCGGAGGAATGCTAATTGTCTTATTCTAAAGCTATTCAAGGACAAGCCTTTGCCCACTACCGAATATGACTCCCTATCGCAGCCGGCTTTGGTTAACAGGGCGGTGGCCATGCACCTTCTACGAGAGGGGGCATTTTCCACGGCAGACACGTTTCTAGCTGAAGTATCGAGAACACATGCAGAATCAGAGTTAGATACAGCCATGGGACAAGCCGAACAACAGGCGTCCGAATCTATTCCAGACATCGAAGGTCTACGGTCTGGTGAAATCCGAAGCCAGTTCCTCCTCATGCACGAGTTGCTCCATGAACTCACAGAAAATCGAAACCTTCTTCCCGCTATTGAATGGGCTCGGAACCATCGCGAAGCCTTATATGTTCGAGGGAGTAACCTTGAATTCGAACTTTGCCAACTTCAGTTTGTATGGCTCTTTCATGGAGGAGGTGAGGCCGGCATTTCCGTACAAGAGGGAAGGCTAAAGGCGTTGGAATACGCCAGACGCGAGTTCTCTGGCTTTCAGGGACGTTATCTTCCGGAAATTCAACAACTTTTGGGTGCTATGGCTTTTGCGCCTAACCTTGGAGACTCTCCCTATAACACCATATTTAACAATCCCGATTCCTGGGATAGGGTTGCAACCTCCTTTAAAGGCGAATTCTGCGCTTTACTAAACCTCTCAGCTGAATCACCTTTATACGTCGCTGCCACAGCAGGAGCAATCGCTTTACCGACCCTTCTAAAACTCCAGACAATCATGAAAGAAAAGCGAACCGAATGGACCAGCCAGAACGAACTACCGGTAAGTGACAGCTTGCTTTCCTTCCCGTTTCCGTTTTCATACAAAGTACATGTTTTAACCACTCCTATAGGTCGAAATCCCTCTTCCACACTCATACCAGTATCATTCTATCTTTGTGTGTCCTGTATCCAAGGAACAGACCACAGACGCAAACCCCCCGATGCTAATGCCGTGCGGACATGTCATTGCCCATCAATCACTCATGAGAATTAGTAAAGGCAACAAATTTAAGTGCCCCTACTGTCCAACTGAAAGCCATGCTAAAGATGCTAGAAAGCTTCTCTTGTAACCATCTCTTTACGGCCTCGCATTATCCCGGTGTAGTTATCTTCATACCCTCTTCTTGTTTCTCTTTATTGTTATCGTTTATTAGCCCCCGCCATCTTTAGCTATGGGCACACGGGATTTAGGAGTTTACAGGCGCTAGGTAGTTTCTCTCGGGGAATCATATGAGTTTAGGGGTTTGCTTTCTTGAACTTTGGGGAATTTGTCTACTTTCCCTATTAAATGCTACAGTTGCTTGTAATAATCAAGTGCAAGTCAATGTAAGCAAACCGGAAAACAAATAAACGCATTGGAGTTTTATTATTATTATTATCGATGCTAGCAATTAATTTTAATACAACACGGTCAGTAGAAGAAAATGTCAAAAACGCATGAAAGAAACTACTAAACCACCCATCCAGTCAATGCAAAAACGGAAAATCTCAAGAGAACAAAAAATAAAAAAGAGCTTGTCGATGAATTATGCTTTCTGTTCAACCACTGGTGGTGCAGCAACAGGCTGCTTCATCTTGGGTTCCTTCGCTGGCTTGGATTCAGCATTATGTCTGTAGGCTTTGCGCAGCTCTTCGACTTCACGGGCAGTGGGACGAACTTCAGGCCCCTTGTATCGAATGGGGGTTTGACCTTCAACACGCTCAAGCTTGAACCGATGTAGGGCAGTCTCTTGATCGAGAATCTCGTAGCTGCAGATTTTGTACAGACCATCATACCTCATTCCTTCAGATGGTCTGTAGGGATTCACCTTGGGAAGCTTGGAGCTTCGAAGAACACGGATGTCACTCTTCCTACCAGCAGCCTGGAGAAGCAGTGCTGTGTTTGCAGAGACTTCTCCATTCTTGCCTCTCGTTCCACAGTACCATACGGTATCTCCCTGGTCAACATCCGCATACATCTGGTTTCCACCTCCACCAGAGGAACTGAGAACAATGGAGACAGCGCCAGTTACTTTATTTCCAGAAATTCCGCCCTCAATCTCTCCATGTGCGCCATCGCGTAAAGCGCAAATTTGCCAAGGAAACCATTGGCCATTGCGTAGGTGTCTATCTCCGACAACAAAGGCAGACTGTTTAAAAGGGTAATTTTTGTCAAGAACTCGAGAGACTGAGCTTTTTCCATTTTCTCTAAAAGTTCGCTTTGTTAGAATGCCACGTGAAAGGTCGACGTGGAAGTTTCCTTCCTCCATTCGCTTTAGAATTGCCGAGCAATCGAGCCTGATGTCCCATGGAATTGAGTTATGGTTTCTGATGATGGCAGGTAGCCCATTATTTAGATCGAGAAATTTAGCTTTCATGGACTCGATAGATGATTCAGGTATCTCGTAGAGCTCAAGGAAGTGGATTCGGTCTCTTAGACGGGGAATGGTCCTCTCAAGATCGGTTCTTGCTTCAATCTTCTTAATCAATGATAGAATTTCGAGTATCTCTGAGTTCGACCGGCTAATCTCCGTTCTCTTTCTTTTCGAAATATACTCATGACGCGTGCCCCTGTTATTAGATAGCTGTCAGTATTAAGTCATGGCAATTAGTATGAGAGCGACTTTTACTTACGCAGATTTCGATCTGGAGATGCTCTTTTGAATTACACCCCGTGCAATTGCACGACAGTCTTTAACCCCATTGGCAGCCGCAACCTCACATTTCGTAGAGATCGAACAGGTACAAGCAGGGTTGTTTTTTGGTGAAGTAGATTTTTTTATTCTCTTCGTAGGAGGCTCCGAAGTCTCCTGAGCTGCTGGCGCCGCTTTGGTGTATTGGGCCTCTTGAGTCTCCGGAACTGCAAGTTGCATTATTGCCCCATTGGAGTCTTCGTTAGAGTGCTGATAGATAGCTACCGTAGTTAGAGAATCCATTCTCCTTTTTGTTCCCAGAGTATTCTGGTGAGGCGACGGTGATTGTTCGAGTTCTCCTGGATCTGTCGCGGACCGTGGTTGGATGTGAGGGACTCGAGCTCGTTGTTGGTTAGATGTTTGCGGCTGCAAAAGAATTGTTGATGGTTTGTCCTGTTGAGTTTGTGGGCTTTGTGGGCTTTGGTCGCTTTTTTCCGGTTCTTTGTGTCCTCTAGTCGGCAAAATAGTTTCCGTGACTGAGGTTGCAACAATTTCAGGGCTAATACCGTGTCCCTCCACCGCGTTGATAGTAGAACTTTTTTCCTCTAGCGTGCCATTGTCAAGGCTAAGCGGACTAGAGCTGGCAACTCTCTCACTATCCCCTCCACAGTCAGACTCGGTAGAAATTGGTGATTGAAAGGATGGCTGGACTTTTCGCTCAGCCAATGCTTTTTGAACCCTATCCTTTAGCATCTGCTGGAAACGTTGGGATTGTTGAGGTTTATAATTGAGTCGAGCGCGCTCCATGTCTGCGCGGTGGGCCTCTTGAGCTCTTCTTTCAGCCAATATCTGCTCGGTCCTCTGCTGCACGAGCTGCTGGAATTTAGATAGAGGCGCCGACGCGTGTTCACCACCACGTCCATCAGAAGATTTCACCGAGTCCATATTGAACACTTCTTATCCTTGGCCTCTGGTGTATTCTGCACGTGTCAAGCTTTAGCAAATACAAAAGTGTACAGAGTAGAAAGAGGCATGGATATCTCAATGCTACCAAAGTCAAGTTGGTAACGTAACTGGAAAGGGGCCTGCTTCTTTTAGTCTGCAAAATTTGAATCTCCTTAGTGAAGTACTACTAGAGTCACTTCATTAGGCATCATCAAACGCTGAGCAGACAACAACAAGGTATATCAGGGAATGACTACAGCAACTGTCAAGCTTCCGATATCAGTCACTTGAACAGTGCCTCGGGCTACCCCTCTCTTAAGGACGTTTTCCAAGAACCAGTTATCCTCCTCTTCCATGCAAAATTTCTGGCAATTTGGTCAGCGAGACATGTTCAAAATGCAAGTCTCCGAGTCAAGTTGTTTGCTTGACGGCTGATTGCATCTTCTTGGTCCTTTTTCCCTTTCGTCGTCGTCGTTTCCATCTCGCAATCTCGACGACGACGTTGCGAATTCGATATCACGTGAATTTAACTAGGGTTTCTGCTTAGTCACTTGCCTTTTTCACTGTGAAAGTCAAAAATGAGTGAAGGGAAGTCGAGGATGAAAGCGAAGTGAGGAGAGGAGAGAGTGACAGTAAGTAGTAGCAGTGACAGTGACAGTGACAGCCTAACTACTGTTTCATGATGAGGGGGTTATCTAGATCTACAGCGTTTACACCCGGCTAATAATAGGCGACCTCGATGCAAATTTTAGCCGCAGGACAAATGCCGAAGCTAAATTGGATAACTATCGGAGCTCTCCGAGTGGGTGAAGATGTAACTGAGGAGAACCACAGCAGAATTGGAGATCAGGAGCAAGACGTTATATATACCGAATAGCCGTGCTCTACACTGCTCTTCCACCACCACATAAACCAACTATTTTCGAATATACCTCTCGGATAAGCATGGCTGAAGTTACTCTTGCAAACCCTGTTACTGTGTCCCTGGAGGAGCTCCGAGCAGGTAAGCGAGCGATTCTATATGCTACGCCCTATCTAGCATATACCTCCCCAATGCACAAATGTATCTTCTAACAGCAGTACAGACACTGTTTCATTCGAGACCCTCTCAGAAGCCTTTGGACCAGCATCATTGGGGATTATCGTGGTAAAGGACCTACCTGCCAAGTTCAAGGACCTTAGAGCCCAGGCACTCTCCAATGCATCATATGTTGCATCACTGTCACCAGAGGAGTTAGGTACGCCAGTGTAATTCACCTGCTGAGGCATAAAATGGCATTATAATAATAAGTAATATCTCAGAATCCCTCACTTCCGCTGAGTCCAAGTATCTTGTCGGCTGGTCTTGCGGAAAAGAGACCCTTCGCTCTGGTCATTATGATACCCTGAAGGGATCGTACTATATCAATTGTGCCTTTTACCAAAACCCTGACCTGCAAAATGCCCCCGCAAGCGAATTCCCAGACTTTCCACAGTACACCGCTGCTAATATCTGGCCCCCTGCTGAGAAACTGCCTAACTTTCGCCCAAGCTTGACTGAACTATGCACGTTGATTATTGACACGGCGGCTCTTGTGGCAAGGGCCTGTGATCGATATGCCCTTGCCAACATTGAAGACTACAAAAAGGGGTATTTGGAACATGTTGTGAAGACTAGTTTAACGACCAAGGCCCGGCTATTGCACTACTTCCCTGCTCCGGAGACGGATGCTAGTGGTAAAGAGACGGACGATGACGATTGGTGTGCAACTCATCTTGACCATGGCTGCCTTACTGGCCTGACATCTGCCATGTTCATTGACGAAGCTGAGAATGAACCCAAACAATCCGCTGACTTGACCCCCTTGCCTGAACTTCCAACATCCCCTGATCCAAAGGCTGGTTTATACATACGATCCAGGACTGGTGAGGTAGTCAAGGTCAATATACCAAAGGATTGTATTGCATTCCAAACCGGTGAAGCTCTTGAGCTTATTACTCAGGGAAAATTCAAGGCTGTACCGCACTTTGTTAAAGGCGCCAAAACAGGAGGTAAAATTGCAAGGAATACTTTAGCCGTGTTCACCCAGCCAAACTTGTCTGAAGAAGTAACGGCTGGAAAGACTTTCGCAGACTTTGCCCGCGAGGTCGTGGAGAGGAACCATTGAGGATATAATATGGCTTATCATTTGTATAAATTCATGCTATTTTGGCAACCTTCCGCACACATGAGCCAAGAATATAATAACTGCATATCAACACTCACGGGTATTTCTTAATTCATTCTCACCATAGTAGTATTTTTTTTTGAAGTAGCGCTCGTTAGTTAGGGGCATATGCTATTGATGCTCGAGCGGGATATTGAAAGAAAATCTAATCTATACACATCCGCTTAATGCTACAGAGCGCAAGGGGAAACAGAAAAGGGGTATCATAAAGCTGAATGCTTGAACTAGAAAAGGGGTATCATGAATCTGAATGTAATGGCAACCAGGAAAGGATATCATATGAATAAAGAAAATGAAGAACGGAGAGGGAAGGAAGGAAACCACCAGTCGACCTAAAAGACCCAAGTCACCCAAGAAAGGTATCCGGTATCCGGCAATTGGAACATCAAAGTAGATAGCTCAATGTTGACGCCGTCGCTTATGCACTGGCACTACAACAAGCTCATCCCCGCTATCTGTAGACGGCGCAACTTCTCTTGAACTGCCTGCGTCTCCGTCTTCGGTTTCATCAATCTCAACCAGTTCAGTGTTGATATGGGGAGTCGCTGCTTCGCCGCCAAGTGCCGTCGCAACCATTGAGCTATGTTTTCCAGCATTATCAAATGTTGTGTAGCCGGATCTACTTCCGATCAGTCCCTCATGCGCACGTCCGAGTTGGCGAACGATTTTAGAATCTCGGTGATCCGCGTCGACAGCCTCATCATTGATAATGTTCATGATTGCTCTATACATCCGCGGATCTCTTGAGTCGTCGCATCTGCTATGTTCAATTCCGTTGACTGACTCAAGTCCAAGTTGTTCTAGGCGGTTATCACCGCAAAACCATTCCTTGCCAGGAGCGATACGTTCATCTGCCTTACGGCCAAAGAGACGGGCATCCCTCACACCTACCAGATCGAGATCAAGGACGACATTCTCAAACATAATGTCCATGTATTCAGACTCAAAGCATCGTCCAATAACACGGTCCAATGAAATCTCGGTAACCTTGTCTGGCTCGTGGCGAAGGTACCATAACCCATATTCTCTCATGCCTGTGCATTCGAACGATTTAGTGATCTCAGCATCGGTTAACGGGGTACTTCGATCAAAGGCGAGTTTGGGGTCTAGGGTATAGACTTTTCCTATTAGCCGTGCGGTTATTGTCTGGCTAAGGAGAGGAGACTGAAGATTTGCATCGCACTCCATAAGTCTTAACTCGATTGTATCGATAATTAAAATATCCGTGACCTCTCCGTTAATATTAATCGCTCCATCTCGGTCCAGTGGCATAAGTCGAACTCCATCACCAGGAATAAGCAGTTCGGCTCCAAGGTACACCCCCTTACAAAGGACAGATGCGTTAGGCCATGTACCTTCGAAGTAGTATTTATCAAGCATACTACACGAAGACATAATAGTCAACGCGTAGGGTATAGAAGGGTGAAAATCCATACTCTTTACCCCCTGAAGGTAAATAGACCAGAAGTTCAAGGGTCGAATCTGGCTCAGGGGGACGTACTTGTAGTGGGTTGACATGTTCTTATTAGAGCTATTTGGATCTGGGAATAGCTCAATTCGAAAGCCGGATCTGTTGAGCGCATACCCCTTGTTGGTTTCTATGATGGCATCATGTAGGTTTAGGGGCTCCTCCGGTACTTGAGTAACGATACCGCCATACCATGTGGGAATGCCGATAAACTTCTTCTCCTTGGCCGAATATACCTGGTAGGTCTGGGTCTGCCAGTGGAATTTGATCTCCCCGTTTGATGGCCCGGAGTACCAGAGCACTAATTCACCGAGCCTTGGAAAAAAGGAGTGCTGCATACGAACGCGAGTGAGATGATTTTTTAGTAGCTTTCTCTCTGCTCGCCAGTCCATGTTTGAGTCCTCTAAGATGGGCCTTGCTAGTTTGCCGTCGGTCTTAAGATGGTATATCAATTCCTTAAAAACGTCTTGGTTCCCTTCGGCATCTACGGCCAGGAATTTCTTTCTTCTAGTACGCTCTAAGACACGTGTTAGAATCTTGTAATCACTGTCATGGTTGTGGTTGGTGGGGGTTAATACTTGAACTGCTAGGCACTGACTGTGTCTGTCCTATACGGTCATTCAACGCGCTGCGAGAAACACCAGAAGCGCGTGCAGGCCTCCTTTGAGTCGAAGCTGGTAATCCACGAGAGGTTGATACCTTTCGAGCTGAACCGCAATGCTCACACTCACAAGGCTCTGAGCCACCGTTCATCAAGTAGAGAAAATGAGGCCAAAACCTATTTGGAGAAAAAAAATATTTGCCAGAAGGATGGCCCCAGAGAAACTTATCTACCTGTAAACGAGTATGTTAACCGAGAAACTGTATTTGATTAATGACATGATATTATATGAAATCAAACGTACCAGTTCAGGCCTGCTTTGGCGTGGTCGAGCCCAGTAGACGTACCCTTCTGGAAGTTGGTCAAGAATATATGTTTTGTCTAGAAAGTAAACAACAAAGCGCGTATTAGTACCCTTTTTATTGTAGGAATTTTTTCCATAAATGTGCACAAGGAAAAATTTTCACTTTATGCCATGCACATGAGCCATTTCACGGCAATTGCCGAGCACCAGGGTATAGAAACACTGCTCAAAGTTGATACTCTGGCTAGCTTGACGGAGAGGGAGCCGTATCAATATAGATACAGCTTTTTCCCCGGTATCCAATGGAAGGAAATCTAAGGAGGTACTGACCTTGCTGACACTCGCCTCTTTCTTTCATCCATTGCATCCCTAGCTTCTCAAGATAGACGGTAGCATCGGTTTCCACACAGTTAGAATGCTGGGGCCAGGCGCTAGGGTCACCATCAGAAAAGTTATTTATCGGGACGACTACCCGGCCCTTTTGATCGACTTCATATCCCTGTGGTCCCATGTTGATATACAGGCCGTCCTAGAGGGCGGTAGCTCTTCTTAACGCGACTTCGAAAGCTGCTGGATGTTGATCCAAGAGTGAAGTGAGCTGAGAGCTAATCTCAATGGCTTGGCACAGGTATGCAGCTTGTCAGGCTTCACTTCGAGTTCAGATGCGGTTCACTGGTTATTGTTAGCTATCTCACTTGCTAGGCTCGAGCCGGTGAAGTTCGAGGACGTATATAACAGACGAAGAGAGTGCTGCGAGGTTGTTTTATCTGGACAGTCAAAACAAAAAGCTGAGGACGAGAGCCGTGTGCTTTAAATAAAGTTATTCACGTGACCAACTCGGGCCCGGGGGCTCGCGGGTTTCCAACAAGAAGACAAAGAGACAAAGAGGTTGATTGGCTGGGCCGCCCCTTTCAGTCTTCACAGCTGAGACAGGTACCTAGGTCGAATAACTATAATTGGTCAGCTAACTTAATTACTTGGTCACTCAGCAGAAGTTGAAGTCGGTTACGTCTGACAAAATGCATATTTGAATGGGCCGTTAGTATATATATACACCTCCTGAGATAGATCAAGTTAGTTATCTACCGCATCGCCTTGTAAATCTTCAAGGGGCCACCAAACCCCACTGGTGTTGAAGTTTTGCAAAAAAATCTATAGGAACCAATGACAGGATCCCATGATCTCCCATGTCTATTTATATACAGATGGATAAATATTTTGTTAAGATGCGGGTCTTGTAGTAATTATGTGCACGATTAGGCTGCTGAAGCAAGGGCGACAGTCTCCTGTTCACCCTCCCACACCCTCTGCAGTTCATCTTCAATCTCTTGCCGGCGAGCCTTGAGAGAGTCAACATTATCCAGCTGTCGCCTAAGCTCTTGTAGTTCTTTCTCAACACCCATCTTCTCCTTTTCTGTTCCAATGCGATCAATCTCCCAACTCATTCCATCGGCTCCAAGACCCACAGTAAGGTTGAAAGTGTGGTACTTCTTTAGGGAAGCCCGGGTCGAGATCGTGATCAGGGTAATGCCTCGCTCCTTTGCACGTTCGTACAGTAAGCCCTCCACATCAGAAGACACTGCGGAAGTTGCCTCATCCAGGAATACGTAGCGCGGGTCATGGTAGAATAGCCGGGCTATGGCCATACGCTGCTTTTCTCCGCCACTCAAAACATCTTTCCATTCCTTGCGCCCGTTCCAACCACCTTCACGAGCTGGGAGGTAGCCCAAATGAACTGCCTCGAGGATCTCCATCAGGTGGTTATCAGTGCGCCCGCTCTCTCGCATGTCAAGTTCATTGTGAGGATAAATAACTTGGTCACGTAGTGTCCCAGTGCTCAGATAAGGTCGCTGTGGTAGGAACATGATGCCGTCTTGCCCGAAATTTCTTGGTCGGCTTACAAGTCCCCTGTACACAGGCCATAGTCCAGCAATGATCCGAGCAATGGCAGATTTGCCAGCCCCATTCGGCCCGGATATGAGCAGGTGTTCGCCTGAGTGAACAATAAAAGACAAGGATTCGATAAGTTCATCTCCGCCTTGCGGGAACAGGCCAGGTGCAACAATGGGAACATTCTCTAGGCGCACCCCATCGAACCCACTGTGAATTGTTCCTTGGACATCAGAGAGTGAGTAAAGTTCTATTTGGCTCCCACGGGGCTGGTGGTATGAGTTGGCATGAACACGATGAAGGGTCGATATCAATGTGTATACGCGCGAGGTATATCCAGCGAGCTCCGATAGATCCTTGATGCTATACATCATACGGCCACCCGCATCAGCCAAGGACAACATTAGTCGTTTATTTGTTATGAACTCCTTCATACGACCCCGTTCTCGGTTGATACCTGCTCCAGGTGTGGCCATCTCGAGAATTCCGCCAGCTCCACCCCATGCGGGAAGGAAAATTGGCAGTGATGTGATCAAATACCCAAAAGCTGACCACGAATACTTCAATAACATGTCTTCGAACATGTTATATCGTATCTTCAACTTATATATACCTTCCATCCATCGTTGAAGGTTGGCAAAGCTCTTCGAAAGGAATACCCGCTCGATATCGGCACCTCCATAGAACGCGATCTCTTCAGCATTCGCCAACAGCCTGGAATGTAAGCTACGGAAATCGCCTTCCTTCTTCCCTTCCACTGCCTTGAGTTTCCCAAACGGAGGGGAATGGCCCCGGAGAAGTGATGCAGTGCCAATATACCCACTTAGTATGCCAGTTAGAGCCAGTGGACCCAACGAACGATAAAGCTGGTAGTTGAAAACGATAAGGTCGACCAGTGGTTTTCCAAGTGAAGAATATAATGATGCAACAGCGCTGCAGAACAGGGTGAGATCTTGGGTAATGAACTGGTCAACCCCTTGGCCAATAGCCCCATCAAGATTGCCCAACTTGTAGTAATTCATGTTGTCGTTCAAATAAAGGTCGTGTACATAGCGAGTAAGTCGTGTTCGGAAAGCAATAGAAACCTTTGATTTCAGAAACTTGATCATAGCGTTTGTGTATGAAGCGAAGGTGCCGATGCTGCACCACTTGAGGATGCCCCAAATGAAAGCTCTTCCTTTTCCGGCCACCAAATCCCGTACAATCTCACCATCCAGCCGAGCCACTACCAAGGATAGGTATGTTCTTAGCATGAGAAAAACGCCATGGCTTAGAAGTAGACCTGTTTCCTTGCTGTTCCATCGGGGTATCATGATGCTCAATAAGCTAAGCAGTTGGTGCAAAAAGGCTAAATTCAAACCAGGCTTGGTGGATGGCGGTGGCGCCCCTCCATATCCGTCCCGTAGTCCAGCTGCTCTTGGTGGGTTTAAAAATAGTCGTCTGTGGGCATCAAATGTTGTTGATTTTGTAGGGTGGATGGTGACCTTGGAGGTACTGGAGGAGGTAAGGCTCGACTTGTAAGGAACATATATAATCCTTGAGCCATCTTTCCCTCGTAATCCGGAATTCTTGCGCAACAGCTGCCTCCCTTGTACCCTTTCCTTTGACCAGTCCTTCCACCAGCTATATCCTCCATAACCTGTTCCAATAATAGAGAGAAGTAAAGCGACGGTGGCAGCTAGCTTTACCGTTCTTGACGAATTTCGGACGCGGGAGAGAAGTAGTTGGGAATAATGCCGAAATAGTATGACCAGCGGGTCTTCCGGTCGCCGAAGAGTAGATTGAGCTGCCATACTGTCTTCACTTTAGGACCATAGGCCGTTTCATTCACTGGTTATCTTGATTTGAATCCCATGGTCCCGCAACTAATCCGGGTAGCCGCCACTGGGAAGCAAAACAGGAGGGGGAAAGCCTAGAGATCGTTCAGAAGGTATCAAATTCGTCACCTACAAACCACAGCAGCTACGCCGTATACTAGCAGTTGTACTGAGATGAGGTTGAGCAAGTTGAATTTAACCCCAGATTCCCCGTTGAAAGTTGGTCGAGATTGTAGCATGTGAACTTTCATCCACGTGACCATGTTTTGCCGAGGCTAATTTTTGCCAAGATATAACACTTTGTTACTAATATTAGCTCCTGTGATTGTATGCACTACGACATTCAATGATACTGGCTTTAAACAAAGGAGCTCGAGGAATTATGATCCTTATAGTCCATCTCCCTGCTCCCTAGAAAGATGATCGCCTTCGATCCTATAAGAAAAGAAGTACTCCGCACAAAAGAAATATTTTAAATATTGACTTATAAGTGTCCGGAGATTCGTCAAATTTGTAGCTATACTCTCACAAACGCTATAAGAGACAAATTGATCAGCGACAGTCATAACATACCCAAGGGACGAACAAATAACTGTTAATACGAGGCACTTACTAGCATCAATTTGCTTAATTTGAGGCAGAGCAAGCCGTACTTTATTCCGATACAGAGCAGGCGCCGCTTTCTGTAAGGGGTTCCCTTCAAAGTACACTGTATTTAACTCTTCTTTGTCTTTCAGCTCACGCTCAACTTCTTCAAAACTAGAGAGCTGGTTATTTGACGCCCAAAGCTCCTCTAGCTTGGTAAGATGCGACAGATTTTCCAGCCGCGACACTTTGTTGTTGGATATGTCTAAAACACGGAGATTTGCGTTGCTTTCAAGCCCAGATATCCCAGTAAGGAGATTATCAGATAGGTAGAGCTCCTCGAGGCTTGAAAGAGACTCTAGTCCGGAGAGTGTTTCAATTCGGTTAGAAGGTATCGAAAGTATTTTGAGATTGGTAAGAGACGAAATGTTCTGTTAAAACAAAAGGGACATAATCAGTTTTATGCGGGTGGAGAATTTTTGGGCTTGGAGTTGCTAGTTGATACCTTAATTTCGGATATTTTGTTCTTTCCGAGCCATAGCTCTTCAAGAGCTATCAATGTGTCAAGGTTGTCAATTTCCTGTCATTTACCAAAAGAAAATCTTGTCAGTTCTCAGTCAAACACAGTCCGTCATATTTTGAATCGGCCTGAATAGGTATTGGGTGGTAGTTTCTGGGCCATACTCTTATCTTGTTTGCACCAAGCTCCAGATTCCGCAATTCTTTGAGCTCTTCCAGCCCTTCGATTGTTTGAATTCGGTTTTGAATGAAGTATAGGTCCCTCAGGTGTACTAGTGTAGAGATATTCTTGATATGTTTAATGTCATTGAAACTAAGGTCGAGGCTTGTCAAGTTCACGACGTGATCCAGGCCTTTCACGTGTGAGATGTTGTTGTCATAAAGGTCAAGTTCTTTTAAGGTGGGGGCGAGGTTATCGGGGAGATATATGCGGGTTATTTGGTTCTGGCGAAGACATATTCTCTAGAAGATTGCAAGTCAGGGCCTGTTCATAATAGACACAGTATACTGTACGATGATAGAATAATAGTGATACCTCGATATTCATAAACCGTTCTAATTTCAAGCTCTTCATGGACGATACTCTGGAGTGAACCAAGTATATTTCCTAGAGTAACTTCAATTAACCTCCATGCGCCATAATGGTGTAGCCTTCCAAGGGGGACTTACGTCCGCATCGTCTTCTAGATCAACTAGCAAATCTATTATGGGAACGGCATAGTTAGCATGCCTTGTATCTCTATAGGACTATCATGACCCAGTCTATACCTTCATCGGCTTCAATTTCTTCAGGAGGCGGTCCTCCAGTATCCGCATGTGGGCTACTCAGTACCTCGGGGTTTGTGAGGACAGCGTGAGGTTTGGCTGGTTTGTTTGGATCCGTCTGTTGGTCGCTCATACTGTCATGGAGGGGAGATGGGCGTGGAGGTTCAGGAGCTTGCCACGAGGCGTAGTGTTTAGCAGGATCAAATAGTGTCGTAACAATAACCTCGTGCAAGGTACAGTCTACCTGGTATGGGTATAATGTTGATCTCGCATTCAAGTTTATATTATCGATAAATAAGCTAGTGTAACTCCTAGGCAGCCAGGAACCGCTGCTTGGGTGTCGGGTGCAGGTGCGTCATGGACACCACGTGACCATCCCCCGGCCAGGCGCCCTGGCAGCACGAACCTAGCCGGTAAAATACTACGGATCAAATGGGTATGCTACGTGCATCAAAATGCCACAGGTTGGTTAAATTCGATCTATTAAAACATAGACTAGAAAAATACATCAAGTACCTTAAGTTGGAAAAACAACGTTGCTAGAACGTATGCAACATGAAGGGGAAAAAAAATCTCAGATATGAAAATGCATGCTGGGTGAGAAGTAGATAAATAAGAAGATAAATAAGAGGGAGAAAACAAGAACATCTTGTTCTAAGAAAGACGAAGAAGGATGCATATATAGAGCAAACTAGGTGCCCGGCTAAAAAGGAGGGATGTTAGAATGTGCGAAATTGAATGGAGTTGGTCCTTGGGACTTTGAGAAGGGTAAACGGATAGAATATCAGAGTCGAAGAATAAATAGGTCAATAGAATTGAAGAAATATGAAAGGGTAATAACGAATAAGTAAGGCTCAGAGCTAAAGCTGATGCGTAAATGAATATGTTGTGCCAATGGATGTATAACTGTGGGTTTAAATAACTCGATAGCTGGAATATCAAAAAGCAATGAGGACAGATATGATGAGAGAAATAGAGGAGTCAAGGAAAAAGGTTGTGCAGTATGGCGACTGTTCGCAGATTCGGGGTTTGTGGTGGAGGTACAGGACGAAATGTAGGGCAGATATGGGGTAGGGCAGGAGGGTAAAACCTGGAAGTCAAGGTCATGAAGACTTTAGGAGTTGATAGAGAATGTAGATGGAGAAGGAGATGTAGTGAATTGGGTAGAAGGTGAAGTACGTGCAGGAAATTAGATAGCGCAATTTGGGGGGGGGGGGGGGGTTAGAGAGGTGCGAAGACAGCCAGGGGAATTGTTTTCAAACAAACGGAAGAAAGATAAGGCGATTGGGGGAATGGAGTTAAACATACGGAAAGGAGAAGTCAAGGAAACTAAGGAAAGGGTGCTTAATGGGTAATCACAAATAAAACAAGGAAAAACTAATAAAAACAACCAGGGTATTAAAGCGAACGTGGCTCATTTAAGAGAGCATCTTTTTTTAGGTGCACAGGCAGGTTCCGGAATTTTTGGGAGTTAATTAACAGGGGTTAGATAAAGGTAAGAAAGACGTCAAAGTAGCATAGACTGGATGCTAGTTATTTCGAGAATGCCGGTGCTATAAGGCAACGTCCAGCACCAAGCTCACATCTCGCACATGGCTGTGAGCTAGGTCTTCTAGTACTGGAATGAGGTCGAGGAGCTCGTTGTCATGGGCGTCTGAGAACCAGCTGCTGATTGGGATTGCATGCTTTGGGTGAAATATGTAGGAAGTCGGGGAGTTATCGATAATAATCGTTTCTTTAAGGTCACGGCCAACTTGCGATAGGTCCTGGTAATAATTTAGCAAAGGATATCTAGCAATGTATATCCGACGAATTCTTGGCATACCTTGACATAGTTTCCTTGGTGGTTGTAGCAGCTATCTCTAAAGAGGCGATGATGGACAACTTTATGGATATCTAGTTTATCTAGTAATGGATCTCCATACTGTAAAGGGGTTAGCCACAGGCGCATAATATAAATCTTTTCAGAAGGGACGACAAACCTTTGATACAGATGCAGTGAAAACAACAACCTCGTAGAGTTCACCAACACGTTTCATGAACTGGTCTACTCCAGGACGTTTGATCACATATATATTGTGATATTGTCCCTCTATCTCGACGGGTATAGTGAAATCAGCTCGATCAAGAACCTGAGCACAAAATTGTTAGCGATACGTTTATCTAGAAAGGAAAGAAAAATGGGATGTATATCATACCTTGAAGCTGCTATGAACAAGTGTTTCGTCGAGATCCAAGACTAGGCATTTCCTGCCAGAGAAATGGTCTTGAATGGGGGGCAATAGCCATTTTTGCTTTTCACTTTGAACAGATGGTACAGGAGGAACCGGTTTATCAGAAGCTGCTTGGGGATATGCGAGGTCCAAGGGAGGTGGAGGTGGAAGAGGGGTTTGATGGACAATTTGGTGGTTCGCTTCGGCGGCTGGCTCATCGGCGCTGGCGATAGGGTACTGGTCATGCATGTCGGTTTCGTCGCTCCGGTTCTGTTGCTCAGGAATGGTAGCTGGTGTCTCTGTGGGCTTCTCGGTTTGGCCGGTGGCTAGAGAGTTCGATGCGCCAGATTCCTCTGACAAAACATGTACTGGGTCAAGTTTGGAACTCTCCGGGAGGACTGGCTCGTTTTGGTGGTGAGTGTTACTGTCACGGCCAGAAAGAGTGGATTCTTCCTCGTCTTCTTGCTTTGTTGTAACAGCAGCTTTCTCATCTACAGCAGCACCGACACTATTCTCAGCTATGGGGGCACTTTGGTCATCGAATATTTTGATTGCTGGCTTTTCGGTAGTGGCATCAGCGTCATCCTTCCTGTCGGCACTACCCGAATCAGCAACGCCAGCATCCGCTTTCTCGGATATTGGTTGGGTGGTCCGGAGTGAATGAGGTTTGACAGTCTGCTTTGGTGGGAGTGAAGCCATGTCTTCACCATCATCGTCCTTTGGCGCACGGCAGCAGCTTAGAAACGACCATAGTGATCCCCTTTGCTTCCTATCAGACTTTGGATCATGTTCGGCCCGTGAACCTCCATTTTTAGAACCGATATGAGGACCAGCTTGATCTAGAGGCTGTGCGTGTCGTGACCTTGTGCTACTAGCCTTGCTGTGGCTCCCCGTCAGGTTTGTTTGCGAAGTGGATAGCGAGGCTCCAGTGCCTTCCCGGTTGGTGTCTTCCGACTGCGAGTGTTCTTTATTCTTCTTTGACGAGGACCGAGACGGTATGCGGAGAAAAGACCGCTTTTTCTTTGGGTGTTCCGTTGTCTCTGGAGCGGAAGGGGATGCATTATGAGGCATGTCGGAAGGTCCTGTGTGACTTGCAGGAGCTACGCTCGAGTCTAGTTTCAACGAGGTTAATCTCTTGATATTCACCCGGTTATAGAGCAACATGATCGTCAACATACCTGGGACTCCAGAAGGGGCGGACATTGGTACCGTGCGATATAATTATTTCAGCGACGACGCCGGAGCGTGGAGAGGCTTGGGCTAGCTCGGGGAACGAGGTGGCCGTGTGGGATGGAGCCCTCTCCGTCAATTAAGCACCTTGTCACCGACAAGAGCGAGTCGTAGGGCCGACCGATAGTTCCCAACGGCTTCTAACCGTCAATTTCAAACCAAGGAACCGTTGAAGTTGGGTTAACGTTTTTGTGTTAGAAGGATTCACGATATCACAAGCACACCCCCCAAAAAAAGCTATCGTCGCAGTCACTTTTGAAGGTATTAAACAGGGAAAGGCCGAATACTTCGAGTCCAGCAGCCTATTGCGAGAGTGTCTCTCGTTATCCCCCGCCTGCTCTTGATCTTGAGGCGGCAGAAGTTGAGTCGGAGGTCGAGAACTCCTCTCCCCCTTTGGAGCGTGCTTCAAGAGAGTACCGCCTGCTCGGTCCAGACGAGCGAAACCGGCGGTTATAAGAAGTCGCAAAGCGGCACTGAGGCAGATGGCTGGCACCGGCAGCAGCTTGGACAGTGTCTGGGGGCAGCAGAGGGTCGAAGACGTTCGTCGGCAGCGGTGGTCGAGAGATCGGGCGTCGGTGCAGGTCGGGTCTCTCTCTTGGAGCAAGCAGCAGAGGCAGGAGGAGGAAGAGGAAAGCGAGAGGTCGAAGTTGGGAGCGCCAGAAGTTCTGGGTAGGCTTACGTAAGGCTGCCTCTCTCTCTCTCTTTTTGACTGGGTTGGTCGAGAAAAGGTGAAAAGGGAAGCGGTAACCTTGGTATTGGGGCCGTAACAGGACGCTGCCCAGCGGGTGGTCAAAGGGGGGCGACTTGGGGGCGAAGGGGGGCCGGCAGAGCGGTATTGATACGGGCTCGATACGGCCGGTAAGAAATACTTTATTTTCACTTCGTCCTCGTTCGCTAGCTAGCTAAACCATCACTTCTTCGCGGTGCTGGCTCTCACTCTGGCTACTACGGAGTATATGTACGGAGTACTAGTGCAGCTGTCCGTCTCGAGGCGACAGGCTTGAGAACTCGACTTGGCTCGGCCTCCTTGTCAGGCAGAGGCAAGGTGGTATAAATAGGGTGAGTGATGGCCCCCTCTGGAGGCCGCCTTATTGGGCAATGACCTGCCCTCATCACAGTCCAGGCGGCCAGGGTGTCTGCTCAGTGGCCAATCTGCGGCGCTGACTGGCGGGAGCCAGGGGCGACAGCACGCTAGCGGCTGGTCTGCAGCGGACTAGGAGGCCGCTCAAGTGCTCCCGGTCACAGCCTGGCCCATCAAAGGGGTACGGAGTACCAGCTGTGTAGCCATTCTCGTCGCCCAGCGTCAGTCAGGAATCATACACAACCGAGTGCAGCGTACAGACGACATGGTACCATGTACGGCGGAGCGTCGGTTCCAGTTATTGGGCTGGGATTCTCATCACATTATTGCTGATCTTCAGGTTACATAACTAACACTTCTGGTGGATGACAAGGGAGGACGATGGTCAGTAGCTACATATATGGGGACCGATGCCGGGCCTGGAGCTTCTCTTGATTTTACGCATGACATGACGGGGGGGCGTCTCTTCATGGTTGCCGCGTGATTTTCGACACATCCTCGACATGACACCCATTCCAGCTGCCGGAAAGGTTATTGATATGGAAAGGTCATTGCTCTGACCGACCAGGGGGGGGTCGATATGTTCTACCCCGGCCAAGCTTCGACGGAACCTTCTGCGGGTGCTCGACTTCGATGGAGCAAAATATTTACGTTACATACTCCGTAACCAAGAAGCGATTGCCGAACAACCGCAGGCGTTCTCCACAGTTTGGGGGGTCAGCTCCCTCCCAGCTCCTTGACTGGTCTTCGGGGCTCTGGCATGCGCATCATCTTGTTTGCACGTGGGAGATTGAGCTTGTAGCTACGGAGTACTCCGTACTTTCCCTTCCATTATTCTAGTTGTCGTCTTTTTGGGTGCATATCTCTCGATCTGGATCATCGTGTTTCGCCCCCGATCTAGCCAAGACCTTTTGCGGCTCGAGCCAGACACGAAAAGCAATGGGGCAGGGGGTTCGACATAAGTATCTTGTTTGCGCTGATCGTAAAAGACAGAGATTATTTACGAGATATGAGCAAGACAAGCTTTCCTGACAGTATCCCGCGAGGATCTCAAAATGCAGTCACAAGGTACACTCTTCTCTCTAGCCGTCCGTTCTTGCAAGAATTGGGCATGTTTAAACCTCCGGGGCCCGAAATTTTCAAACTCCAGGCTAGCTGCATCAGGCCAAACCCGCACAATATCGACAGCCCCGATAAACTCTGGAGAATATATCGGCGAGTCTGGCCGGAATTACAAGATTGAACGGACTCTCCAGGAGGAGACATTCCCTCCACGCCGGGTTTGCCTTGCTAAGTGAGCCCCCCAATCTACTCCGTATGACCATCTAGTTGCTCACCACTCTTTTAGTGCTGCCAGTGACAAGTTCATCCTAAAGTACATCCATCCAGTTAACTTCAGTAACCTTCGGGAACTAAACTGTAAACTACTTGGTACTGGCCATGTCCGTCTCCCACAAGACATACTCCCAGAGAAATCAATGTTCGTTTTTGAGTATTTCACTGGCCATCTCTTACGACTTGCTCAGAATGATCTGCCTCTACAAGTCACCAAAAGGATTCTTAAAGATGCCCTGCGTGGGCTAGCGGAGCTCCATAACAGGGATATTGTCCATACGGGTATGTATTGTCTTTTGCAGACGAGAGAGCCAATACTTATATTAGGCAGATATCAAGGCAGATAACATATTCATCGACTGGAAAGGCGATGGCAAAGATATCAACGTGGAGCGAGTTCAGCTGGGAGACCTTGAAGATGCTGCTTACATTCCTCCCGGGTCAGCGATGATTGGAAAGCAAGCAGGAAACGAGATGTGGAGGAGTCCCGAAGCCCATGCATCAGGGCCTGTGAATAAACCATCTGACATCTTCTCTTTTGCTCTTGTCGTAAGTCTTAATACTAAAAATCCCAGGACTTCAAAGGCCTAGTTGCTCATCTTAATAGTGCATTTATGCAGTACACAAACGGGTCATCTTTGCGGTTGGGGAGGAGGAGTTGGAGGAAAGGATAAACCCGTTGTCTATTATAATAGAACGGCAAATTTCATACTTTGCAAATGAAGATGGCATAGATGGGCTTGTCAAATACCTAGGAGACAGTCCTTGGGTCCACATTTTCCAAGTCATCCGAGATGGCTTCAACAGCGACAACCCACGGAGGCCGTTTGCTCTTTGGAAGGATGTTGATGGGGAGTTTAAGAGCCTTATTTGTGCCATGACCAATTTAGATCCAGAGAAGAGAATCACTGTCGATGAAGCGCTGGCACACAAGTGGTTTGAAGGAGTTTAAGACGCACACGTGGAAGCAAAGTCTCAAGGAACAAGTCCCGAATACGCTCTAATATACGGAAAATATACTATCAGTTTTGACAAACAAGGTCAAGTAGCAGAAGTAATTGGCTATAGAGCCTACTTAGTTTGAAATAGCACCGCCACCGCTTCGCGATAATATTAGGCTTATACTTACTGGACTACGTCTAGATCTAGTCTCGTAATCAGCATACTATTTGTATCTGGTTGATGATGTATACTTACGGGACAGGCCTAGCATCGCGAGGTTTGATATAATAGGCCAGCAGGGGGAGTACTTCCCGTCTTGCAGGAAGGCAGCCTAAATTCTCACCATTTTCTATATATAACCAACGACATTTGACATGGCCACCTGTCAAAAGACAACTTCATCCCGCGTTCCACTTGCGTGGGCTCACCCTCTTGGTTGAATGGTCTGGCGTTTAGACGCAAATATTGCGGTCATCGGTTACTATTTGCCCTTCACTTTCAATAGAAGCTGAGAAAAATGTTCAGGCTCTCACCCGCCAAACCTTCCTCCTCAGGTACCAACCCAAAAGCCCCGCCAACCTCAGCGGAATACGACAATGGGCTGAGAGTCGAAGCCAAGAACGTATATATGGTTCTGTCGTCGACGGCGCTGCCACGAAAGTACGACTGGGGAATACTTATCGCCTCTAACGAACTGGGAGGAGTCATTTTCCACCAGACTCTCAACGGAACCGTCTGGCGATATATAGTTGAGTTCGAGGATATTACGAGATCCACGGCATTGCTCGTCGTTTTAAAACTCGGCGAGGTCCCAGACATTACGGCTGAGTGGATGGACGCCATAAAGCAGTGCATCCAGGCCACTGAGGTGCCAGGAGACGAGTTTACTTGTCGAACCTGGGCTCTCGCGGCGATATATGAACTTGCCAACTGCGGGTTTATCGGAATGGAGCCAAGCTGGGATATCATGAAGAAGATTGAGGAAGAGGCCAACGACATCGCGACGGACGCATTATTTTCCAACCAAAAGCTCGTCATGGATAGTCATCAGTGTACCCTTTGAGCCATCTGGATTGTAAGGAGATCCATCATTTTTATTTTCACCGTACAGTTCATTAGCTCGTTTGTCATGCGATCGTGAGATCATTTAGGGTTAGTTAATGGAAGGAGAAAATCAGTAATGTGGAAGCGGAAGAGGAGAGAGTGTTCCATTGTACCGACAGTTTATCAAAACACAGGCTTTGCTATCCAAAGTAGCTTCTCTGGCTCTACTTCATTATGGTAGCTGTTTTCCCAAAGCATAACCCAACTCTACTTCAGTATCTTCGTAACCCATATGTGGGCAAATCGCTCTTGTATATTCCCAATGCTCCTGTTTAAAGCATGTGCTTTCTGAGTTTATGGGCCGTAAAATTGAATTACAGACACGTAGATCTGAATGTGTAAAACGTACTCCGTATAGCATCACTTTTCTCATAGAGATATAGTATCTGGCACTTGTATCTTTGATCCTCAAGCCCTCCTATAACCAAGGAAGTCTGTAAATTCAGCTTCAGTTCGATATGGGCCACATGTTATCAGCCCGATGATCGTAACTAGTGGGACCACCTAGGGTATCTCCGATAAGGTAGTCCTTGTGCAAATTTTGTCTGCGACAATTCCCGAGATACACTACCGAGATCTTTTCCAACTATGCACCTATCCACAGCCAAATACTAGTTGTTGACCACCTATCGTTCAATCCCGCTGATGTTGATATCACTGCACTCCAGATAAAGTTCTGGCTCTAGCGGCCATCGACTGATTACATAAGCCAAAGTTCCTTTCAAACCTCCAGGAGCATCGTCGAACTGCAGGAAATAGCATAGCAGCTGTATAACTGAGCCAAACTGGGAATGCACAATGGCGTCCTCTACGCTTCGGACAGCTATCAACAGCCGCCAAGTGTACATTCGAATGCAACCGGCTCCTCGCACTCTATCCCAGAGCAGAGCGGTTTTGAAATCATTGCAACAGTTTGGGGAAGTATCCTCATTTCTTAATACAAAGGTAGAGCCAACCGATTCTCTTACAGTTTAGAAACCGCAATTCTAATCTGCAGAATAGTATTTCAAAATTCGAACGTCGACATCTGGGGGCACGGCATTTGCGATCTTTGAATCACCTGAATCCGCCTCCAACGCTATCAGGGCCTCGCCGTTGACAGTTCCTCTGCCTAGCCCGAGACCGAACACTTCCAACTCGTATATCCAAGAACACCCAAGCTCCTCCAACCCTACCGAGAATGCCATGCTTCACCCGTCTGACACATCTGGCGAAGCCATCGAATGCACGATTACAGAATCAGAGTATGACCACAAAGCAAACATGAGAAAAAACCCATATAATATGGGGTTTCAAATCTCAAGGCATTGGATGGAGGTGCAGGATTTAATGCGCGCGCCAGACAACCGAGTTCCTCTGGCTGAATACGCGGATTGTTTTACGAAACGGAAATTTTCGATGCCGTTTCGAGTTCAAGACCGGTACTTTGAAAACACGGTTAAGGCGGGAGGAACCTCGTTGATGCAGATGTGGAAGCAAGGATTGGAGGAAGAAAAGAGGAAGAAGGAAGAAGATTCCAAAGGCCTCGATGCTGAACGCCCTCAACAAAATACTGATTCTGGCTGAGATTCATTTTACCCTAGAGTCTGATCTACACGTTTGGCAAAACTTTGGACATTGGCGGTCGAACCATCGTCTTTTCCGGATAAGCAGCACGTTTGACGTCGTAAGTCTATATTGGGCCATGGCCACCTATCATTCCTTTTAAGGTCGGTTCTCTACCCAGACGGAACAACGAGTGCATAAATGCACCTGAGCTGGGTAAAGGCAGATACCCACGGCCATAGTTGCCCAATCTTAGTGGCTACAGGATCTTTCCTCTTACTCACACTTGGAATAGAGTCGAGTGACCTGAAGCTACAGATGGATGTCCCCCTGTCACAAATTGGCATATGTTCATCTTTCGGACATTTCCTTGGAGGAAACTTTGGCAGAGTGGATGTCATGCGATACGACTAGACCTCCGAAATAACCCCCAAGTCACTTTACAAAGTGCTAGGGCCTTCATTCCAAATTTAGGACCCTGTTGTTCAGTTTTCAATTGAGCATAGCCGGCGGTCACTCTATGTTTATTATTCCATGACAAGTAATTTGCAGCAATTGTTTAGCAACACTCTGCTAGCATTATTATACCAATGATATTTTCCAAAACTAAATTTATACATATTCAGATGAATGACATCCCAATATCAAAACTTTATCCAAAGATGGGGAAATTGATGCCATACTACGATACCAAAGTCAGCATTAGTTATGAAACTGTGAATTTTAAAAAGAGCAGGTTATCACTTACACTTGGAGGGTCGTTGAACCGTAATCCTTGGTTGAGAGCACTAATAGTGGCAAGTTCGTTCGCGGTAAGGTTGAAGCTGGTTGCATCAAGATTCTGCGCAAGCCTCTCCGGGTTGTTGCTCTTCGGGATAACAGCGATGCCCCTTTGAGTTGCCCATCGCAACAGCACTTGTGCAGGGGTCTTTCCATGTTTCTCGGCAGAAGATCGGATGGTTGGATGTTCAAGCAGCAATTTGGTTCCAGTCGCCGCCTTGTTCTCCAATTCAATGAAGCTCTGCGGACCAAGAGACGAGTAGGCTGTAACCGCCAATCCTTCGCTTTGAGCATAATTGATCAAACCTTCCTGGGTGAGGTATGGGTGGTGCTCTATTTGCAGGGTGGCAGGTCTGATACGAGCATACCGCAGCAAGTCCATGATCAACTGAGAGCTGAAGTTGCTGATTCCAATGCTGCGCACGAGTCTCTTGTCAACGAGCTCTTCCATTGCTCCCCAGGTCTTGTACATTGGTACATCGCTAGCCTCGGCTTTCTCTCCGGGAGCACACCACTCTGGGGGGTATCGAACCTCGGGATCAACATATTTCAGAGAGATGGGGAAGTGAACAATGTACAGGTCGAAGTAGTCAATACCCCAGTGAGACAACTGGCGACGACAAGCTGGTTCAACATGTTTGGGATCATGAAAGGTTCCCCAGAGCTTGGAGACGATGAAGAGATCTTCTCGTTTCACGATTTCCTCTTTAATAGCCCGAGCCACGCCCTGCCCGGCTTCTTGTTCATTTCCATAGTCTGTGGGATCTAGATAAGCAACAAATCATGGAATTGGTAGATATATGCATAATATCACGTACCACAAGCACCGTCGAACAGTCGATAGCCAGTCTTGATGGCATTGTAGACCTGGTCAGCGCAGGTCTCCTTATTGACTTTCCATAGCCCAAACCCCACGATCGGCATGGCATACCCGCTGTTCAGTTTCACAGAGGGAGCCGTTAGATTTGGAGCTGTAGCTGACGCCATATTTTGGTATGTCTTCTTTTTGTGTTTGGGATATTATCTGCGGGTACGATTTTTGTCTGCAACTGAAAACTGCAATTCTAATTGAGTGGAAGAAGAGAAATTCGTGGTGGTTCGATGGCGATGGATCTTGGGAAGTTAACGTGCGGAAAAAAGACAATCAGTGGGTACGGCGTATTATTAACGAGGACGTGCAATTGAACCGTTCTGGATGATGTCAATATCTGCGACGATGCGTATGGGGTCGATCGGTCAGGAGTTATGGATCTAGGAATGTTGGTCTTCGAGCCTCTTCTTGTACTTATACTCGAGAAGTCGACTGAACTCCGAGATCCGAGATCGAGCATCACGTCGGGTGGCAACTGCACGACCAAGACGATGACGACAAATAAAAATGGGCTGGAGAGGCCGGCAACTTGGCAGTGGACCCGCGGGATGGCGTTCAGACGTCGCTTCTGGTGCCTACAGGGTGGTAAAAGGACATGAAAGGGAGCACAGGGGATGGCAGTGCTACGAGCCCGGGGTGAGAGTCGGGTAAACTACTGTTCAGAACACTAGACGGGATGCATTGCCCTCTATCAAACGGCTATCTATTAATGACGACGAAAATAGGACCTGCATATGCCTAGTCTTCAAGGTCCGCGTCAACGTGGAACTTCTTCCTTCCAGGGCCCATAAGTTTCTGTATCTTGACTTTGTTCACTTGCGCGTCGACCTTCTTCTCGATCTCCTTGATCTGATCTTCCGGATCAGTGGCCTCTTCCGAGACGAACTCGAGAACCAGCCGTCGGCCGAGGAGATGAGTATTGCGCAACGCGTCCATTGCATTCTCAGCCTCCCTTGAGCTGACGAAGTCGGCAAATGCGAAACCCCGGGCAGTCCGGTCGAACTTCTTCGGCACACGGACAGATCGGAGCTGGCCATACGCCGCGAACAGAGACCAGATATCCTTCTTGGTGGCTTGGAAGGGCAAGTTCTTGATGATGATCTTGGTTCGTTTGGCGGAGGCCTTCTTTGCATTGTCTTCTCTTCGTCGTTGCTCAGCTGCATCCATGCCCTTGTGAGACGGTTTAATGACAAGCTCGTGCTGATCAAGCTTATACCCGTTGAGAGCCTTGAGAGCTGCCTCAGCCTGGGCTCGACTCTTAAATTCCACGAAGCCAAAGCCCATGCTGAGTCGTTCACCCGGTTTCTTGGGGTCTGGTCTGGTCTTCACCTGTGCAGAAATGAATCCGTCAAGAGGTCTGAACAGATCACTCAGGCCGGCATCAGTAGTAATAAAGTTAAGATTGCGAACGAATAACGTTGCGCTCTCCATGGGAGCCTCTGGCTCATCTGCCTTGAAGGTATCTGATGTAGAAAAGCCTTGGGAGACGACTTTCTGGTTTAGTAAGGACGGCATTGTGACTGGAGGGCCACCCTCGAACAGGTTCTTGGGAGCTTTCTCTACATAGAGAATTGAGTCGCCTATTCTCTTATAGGCAAGGCCCTTGAATGCCCTTAGGGCTTCATCGGGCATAGCAAACTCAACTATAGCAATGGTGCCACTTGGTGGCATAAGAAGCCGTGTTAGCTGTCCAAAGGGTTCACAGAGCTTTCTAATGTCTTCAGATGATACCCCGTATGTGAAATTCTTTAATAGGAGAGCAGTGTTTCCTCTTTCACGTTGCTTGAAGGACTCTATGTTAACACCGTTAGCACTGAAATAGGCTTTGGTTTCCTGGATAACATGAGTCTCTGCATGAGCTTGCTTCACAGCAGCATCCGAGGAGGTGGGGTCTAAAAGCTGTGACTTTGAGACTCCCAACCTGTCTGCTACGGAGGCCATTACTGCATCAGTCTGTTCAAGTCATTAGCTATGACGTACATTAAGAGGTTGAGCATAAGAGATGACGAACGTTCATGTATAGAGAATTCCAACTGAAAGTTGATGAAGCTGCCTCAGCTTTCCTTTTGATTTGCTGTTGCTTCTTCAAAGGGAGCTTCGAGATCTCAAATTCATCGAGCTTATACGTTTTCTTTGACGATGCAGGCAATATATGCATCAGACGGCCTTGGAAGTCTTTCCCATCTAATTGCTTATATGCTTCAATTGCGGCGTCACTTTCTACATATTGAATGTAGGCAAAACCTTTGCTAGTAGAATGTCGAGTATCTGTAGCAACATGAGTCTGGTTCAGTTAGCTTTGATCTTATGTCATAAACCAATAGTTGATAGCTGCAATAAGAAAGGATACAGTCATCAGATTAAAGAGGCATCTACTAAAATACTCTTCCTGGTAACATCATATGCAAAGCATCAGATGTCCCTATCAGGATAATCATCATATAGACTGTGGGTGGATTATACGGTGGATTAAGGGGGAATTGGGATATCTTACCTCCTCAATTTTACCAAAACGAGAAAACGTGGCATTTAGATCATCCTCAGATGCATTATAAGGTAGATTCCGTATAAATAGTCGTCCGGTGAGTCGGATAGATTCAATATTAGCGTCAGGAGGAGGCTCCGGCACACTCTCTCCCTCTTCAACGGCAGCTTTTGTACTGGGAATTTTGGCAGGAACCGGAGGCTGATCCGTTGCATTTTCCAATGGCTTGCCTTTCCAAGTTTCAGCTGCCATCTCATCCTCGTCATCAAGGAGCCCCAGGAGACGGGATGTCTTAGATCGTAGCCAGTCATCGTCGTTCTGTTGTACTGGATTCTCATTTACATTCACCGCATCCACATCATCGGATTTGGCCTCTTGTTCTGTTACGGGGATATCGGTGACTGCAGTTTCAACATTATGCATCTCAACGTCGTCTTCGCCTTCAGTGGGCTCCTTTGCAGCATCAGTTGCAGGCTTCTGCTCTTGATGTGCAGTTGGAATTGCACCGCTATCGGCCCACGTCCGAGACTTCGTTGGAGGCTGCATAGCAGTCAGGTATTCTTGCAGTTTTTCATCCTCCTCTGTATCCTGTGTGTCACGTTTCCGCTTGAGAGAAGGGGGATCCTTCTTAGCATTTAAATGTTTTCTATACCTGGCACGTAAATCATCCGAGTTATCGGCATCGACCTTTGAAAACGATGCGGTCAGCTTTCTTCCATTGAGTCCTTCAAGGCCTGTTAGCCTCGCAACAGCCAAACACCGAGTAATCAATGTGACACTTCTGGAACGGAAGTTCAGAAATACTTACAGGTCTAGCCATTTCCACGGATATCTTCGACATGTTGATGAACGTCTTATTAAAGTATTTGACGGCATTTTCAGCGAGATCCGGTCCCTTGAACCCCACGAAACCGATCCGCCGATTGGGAATAACATGAGCATCTGTAACCTCGAACCGCTGAGCAAAGTGATTCCGCAGCTTGTCACTTGTCAGCGACGGCGGGAGCCCAGACACAAACACTCGAGTGCCCTCCATCTTCTATTCTAGGTAAAGAAACGCTCTTGGAAGCCGCCTCACATTCTCCCGTGGAGGTTGACAAGTTGAACAGAAGACAAGAAGAACGCACAATCCTGGATGTTGTTTCTTTTCTTTGCTTTCTTGCATTGTTAAGAAATCTTTTTTTTTTTTTCGTCTTTTTTCGTGACTTTTTTTTTCTGCCAAGGGCGGTGAGTGGGCTTGTATTATATAATCAGTCCCGCCCAAAGAAAATAAAGAGAAAAAGAAAACGTCTGTGCACCAAACTCGCTCTGTCAGCCTTTCGTCACCAAAAGGAAAAAGGAAAACAAACGAATAAAACGGACGGGGAGAAGCAACAGGACGAAAGCGACAGAACAGACAGACACTGACAGCAAGCCACCACCCAGAGGATCTTCTGACATACCCGCTGACGACCACGAATTCATATCCCTCTTCCTCCTGATTCCTCCTGTCAGTCGCCATGGCCACCGAGAAGCGCGAGAAGCTCGAAGGTACCTTGTTCCCTTGCCCCTTTTATTGGTTTCCCCTCTGTGGTTTGGACGGGCGGGCTAACGAGTGACATAACGGCAGCCCAGATCAAGTCTGTGGACATGGTGAGACAGTGTTTATCCCAGTATACAAGAGGATCAGCATCTAATCGATTACCGGAATAGAGCGAAGACATGCAGCAGGAAGCCATTGAAGTTGGTAAGCGTGTTTCTAACTACCCCCCCCGCGCGCGCTACCGGCTCAAACAAGCTAACACGCCATTATTTAGCTACCGAGGCCATGGAGAAGTACCATATCGAAAAAGCAAGTGAAGAAGCGACCTGGGACGACTGTGCTATGTTTGTCGAGATATAGCTAACCGCGACCACCATAGGATATTGCGCAATTTATAAAGAAGGAGGTTCGTTGGCCTTTTTTTGGTGCACGGATATAGCGAGGGTCACATACTGATAATAATGGTGATAGTTCGACTCACGAAAGGGCGCTACCTGGCATTGCATTGTCGGAAGGAACTTTGGAAGCTTCGTCACTCACGGTATGCTAAGCTTGGGCCGTTTGAAATGTTTGACCTAGCTGACTTGCAGACAGAAACCAAGCACTTCATATACTTCTATCTCGGCCACTGCGCCATCCTCCTATTTAAAACACAATAAGTGTTCGGACCCTTTTTGGATTCCTCAAGCAGAGCGTGTCATCTTTTACTTTCCCCTCTTAGCGGGTGATGCCCCAGCCCCCGCTGTGAGCCAGACTCGGGGTATTCGGGCAGAAGGTGTGATTTGGAGGGAGAGATTGTGTTAATGAATTGTTGTCGTTCCTGTCTTCAGGGATATATGCCGCTTTTTTGTTAATGATACTCTCTAAAGCAAGCATGGAATATGGTTTATTGCTATCAAACATTCCTAACGTCTGTTGAGTCTATGGCTGCTTTTGAAGCCCGGACTTACGCCTCTTAAGTATCTTAACAATCTTTTTTTATGTATTACGCTAAAGCATCTCGCGAAATATAAATTGATTAAGTACTATGGGTTGAATATACACCTGAGGTTGTCTTAGAACTCAGAAAAGGCAAAGGGTATCTAAGCTAAGAAGGACAATTCCAAGGTAGATATGGAACAAAGATATTAAGGCTAAAGAAGTGTAATAAAGTAGAACCGAGGAAACAAGAGTATTAATCGTAATGGAAGACAACAAAAGAACACTCTTAAACATAACTTCATGTCAAAAAGTGGAAGCAATCAGGTGGCATAACACTTGTGGCTACTTATAACCAGGCTGTTGTGGTGGCTGATATTGTTGATATGGCCCTTGCTGTCCGGGCGGTGGGCCATGATATTGCTGCGGAGGACCCCCTGGTGGCGGCCCTTGCCCGTGGCCACCAGGTCCCTGAGATTGGACGTCCGGTCTCATTCTAGCATAAAGTTATTAACACCGTAGCCCGTGTTGACTAATGGTAAAGAGTATGACACTCACGACATGTCTTGTGAGAACCGGCAGATATGGCAGTATACTTCCTGTAAGCAGTACTCTATTAGCAAAGGAGCTTATTTAGTAACTATTAAGAGAGTCAAGACTTACTTTATATTTGTGCATGGCCAGTGGAATAAGTGGCTTTGAAAAGACGGTGTTTAGTATTCCAAGTAAATAAAGTGCAGGCAGAAGCTCATACAATGAAGCAGACGGTGAAAAAGGGCCTAGAATACAGAAGAAGCGTTAGTTGGCCATTCTATTTATTATAAGGAGCAGTCCTCATATTCCCCATAATAGCTGTTGAGATGTTGACTGACCATCTGGTAATGCATCGACCCGACCAGTTACCGCCTAGCAAAGTAGTATACCGGGTTAGAGAAAGGCAGTCTAGACGCAAGGCGCATAGCTGCATATACACAGCATCAGGGATCGCATCTTACAGTTCTGGCATTGGGCAGTGACGTTCTCATATCCTTGCAGCTGCGAGGTGAACTCTGGTAAGGGGAAAGTATTCCAGGATTAGTCTGCGACCTCTTTCAAGCTGTATCACTAGGCAGTCATCAACAGGCAAGATATCCCGAGACGTACCGTGAGTACCGAAGGTTATGCAGATAGCCATGGCTGTTGCTTGGATGCGACTCAAGGTATGGTGGTCGTTAGGTGAAAAACCCTCGTCTGAAGGTCGAAAAAGTCGTGAGTCGTGTTGTTCGTAAACGACGGGAGAAAGCAGAGCGAAAGGATTGGAAGTTCCTTATGTTTGGCACGGAGTACGAAGAGCGAGATGACGCAGCGCCAGACTTGGCTAGGATCGGCGAAACCAGGCCGGCTCTTTTTTTTCAGCCGCAGGAACAGGAAGTCAAACTGAAGATTCGGTAGGAAAAAGGAGTCAAGCAGCCAGTTTGATCCACACCAGCTGGTCACTACTTCGGACACGATAACAACAGGCGATCTTTCTTCTTTCTATGGCGCTTTCCATGATACGAGATAGGCTGCTTTCGTTGTGGTCGACACTCAGGAACTGGGCTGCTGTCTTTTTGCGTCGCCATTCACCTCTTACCACTCTGTTAAGTCGTTGGTTAACCTGGGGCGTGAAATCGGTATATGCTGTTTAACCTATCCTTATATATTTACCCTTTGCTTTTACAGAGTGCTGACCATTTGGCTCATATATCAGGAAAACCAATCTGAGTCGAACAACAATGACATTATTGAAATCGTGAGAGATGCAAAAGGCGAATTCATCTGTGGCGGCTTGACAGGAATAGTTGAACTGCTCGATAATGGCACTGTCATCAAGTCACCTTTCCCCGGCCCCATGATGGAAGACCATGTTCAAGACATTGCTAAGGAGGCGGTCATATATCGGCGAATCGGCCCCCATGAGAGGCTTGTTAGACTAGTCAGTCATTCAAGCGATGGGATTATACTTGAGTATATGCCAAATGGCGATCTCAAGAGATATTTACAGTCTCATGAGTCGAGCTCAGTTCCAACAAGTCTCAAATTAACTTGGGCGTACCAAGTATCGGAAGCGGTCCAGCTTCTCCATAATAACAACATTCTCCACTGTGACATAAAACCACGAAATCTTCTTCTGGATAACGAACTTAATATCAAAATTATCGATTTCTCCGGCTCATCTCTAGATGGTTCTAAACCCACTTCAGGTGAAGGAACTCGATTCTATCTGCCACGCGACTGGAGAGAGCCACCGACTATAGCAACAGATCTTTTTGCCCTAGGCTCGACTCTCTATGAAATTTTCCAGGGCAATAGTCCTTTTGAAGATATTCCAAGTGATGAAGTGACAACGCGTTATGAGGCCCAGCAATTTCCAAGCGTTACCGATATTCCATGCGGCGAAATAATTGAAAAGTGTTGGCGGTCAGAAATAAATTCTGCTCAAGAAGTACAAACTGCTATCGGAAACCTCGTCAATATATAACTCTTAACGCCTGCTGTATCCTTCGTCTCGATGATTTGGACATTTCTCAGGATACGTTGATTGTCCAAGTGTCGTATCCTTGGGTTGAGGGCATGTTACGCCGCTCCGCCGTGCTTCTGGGCACCGGTTGAACGCTTTGGAAGTTTTATTGCATGATGCTGGACACCCACGGTAATGTACCGTCGACACGAGGTATTCGCACATTCTAGATAATATAAGCTTATCGAAGGACTTATGGTTCTCAGGATGTCAAACCTTGCTGTGGTAGTACTATTTTGTTTTCAAAACCGCAAATATCACTGGACACTGTGGAGAGAAATCGCCAACTGGTGTCCACTGTGGTTGTTCCTCTATTGACCTTGTGTGAAAGCGGGGATTCACCCAATATCAATAGAAATACAATGCGAGGGGCAGGGATACTGCATATGCACTGCTGCAAGCCTCATGTTCGTTACGTTGACATCTCGCAATGCATACGTGTGTATTACTCTACGCAGCACAATTCCCCCATATTATACCGTTAGACATGAATTCCAAGAATCACCATTGCCATTTAGATACCTATTCATTACATGTTGTAAATGTGCTGTTTACCCTCTGGGTAGAGTTGACCAGATATTGGGTCAGCCAGTTAAACCTTCCGTGGACATTACGAACGACACGATGACCCAAAGACGTCAACAGTAATCAAACCACTCTCACCCTTCAAAAGGATTCCGACATCGACTACCCAAGGATCGAATACCAGGCAGCAAGATGAGCCAGGTTCTGGTCATCGATGCTACCTTTCTATTCACGTCTGAATCTTTCACTTCTCCAGAATGCCTCACCACGATACCCTAGTTCCACTCCGTGTTTAGGAAGCCTGGTCAAAAATCTCGAGGAACAGGTACCACATTGCGGCAATGTTCCGTTTTCAAGCCAGTGGTATGATAAAGAAGATATTGATTGAGATGATGGAACTAACTAGTCAACTAAGTGCTGGGAAGGGAAAAGACTCTAGAGTAGCTAGTACCTAGTTGTACCCTGAAGCGCCTAAGACCATCCACAGGCCTATAGCTAAGATATCAGTAGAAGAAAGCGGCAGTACCAGATGTCTCAAACGACTCCTTATGAGGCTTGGGCTTGCAATTTGAATGTCATTGTTGATGTTGATGTTGATGTTGTTCTAAGGTAGCGCTTGCCGCAAAAGTGGAGAGGCTGAGCGCTTTGACTGGAGGAAGGCTCGAGCCTAGAGCTACATAGATCTCCCAAAACAACCGACGACAGTCCTCTAGTTACCTCGTAGATTCACGTCCTCCGGTCTGCTCTATGTAGCTACAACAGAGAACCGCCTCCTAGCTAACAACAGGGAAATACCTAGGTTGCCATGGCTGACAGTGCACGGAGCGAAGATACTGCGGATGCAAGTGACCCCATAGCGGCTGCTAGCTCGTCGGCATTCTCAGAAGCTGCTATTGTCAAAAAGGTTACCCGCTATGTCAAGGAATACATGTCCGAGTATAACAGCTCTCATGACTTTGACCATGTAATGCGTGTCCTCGGCCTTTCTCGGATTATCGCTTCGTCACGACTTGCAAAAGCTAAAACTGCAGTATCCACATGGAACCCCCTAGTCCTCACGCTAGGTGCTTTATTGCACCATGTCGGGGATGGGAAACACCCCAAGGCTAACGAGAAACCTGAGGCCAACGTGAAACATGATGTCACGATTTACCAGCTGCTTTTGACCTTTGGAACACCAATACCTGTGGCAGAGCAGGTTCAAATCGTAGTCAACAACGTCTCGTACTCCGCAGAAACAGAGTCGGAAGAAACCCGGGAGTATGTACGGAAGCTAGTCCAAGAAATTCCAGAGCTCGGTATTATCCAGGATGCACATCGTCTGGACGCAATAGGCAGTATAGGGATTGGTCGCACATTTACGTATGGCGGTGCTGTCTCTAAGGCGGGAAGGCCTTTGCAGAAGACGATGGCCTATTTCGTCGAGAAGCTGGAAAGGTTGGAGGCCTCGATGAAAACCCCTGAAGGGAAAAGGTTGGCGTTGGAGAGAACCAACCGGCTCAAGCTATTCAGAGGATGGTGGGAGGAGGAGATGGCGCTTGCAAAGAGTGGATTGGGACAATAAGCGTGACGAATCCAATGGAGCTTAATTGTACTCCATATAGAACCATCCCGTCCAGGATTATAGAACCTACTCCATGTTATTCTTACAAATGCATCCAATAATCAAAATACTGGGATTCAATGCCAAAGATGAGGTTCAATAAAGTTACAAGAGAAGTAAAATCTAGCTAGACTTTGCAGAATATTGAGGTCCCAAATATACAGCTGATATTGAGGGTGGCGAGCGGATGGAGGTGGATGGAAACAAGGCATAAAGATGAAATAAACACGTGCAAATAGTGTAAGTTGCAGCATCTGGTATCAATGAAGACATTGTATCAATATCCCGCTTTGACCAACGCGCATGTTCATCACAGATTTGCTTGGAACCTATTTGATCTTGGAAGATGGCCAGTATGTAGAGATCAAACAGCCCCTGTGTCATAAGGTATAGATTATAGTATGTTGAGTAGTTGTAGTTGCGTCGTAGAAGCTGGATCCTATCCGGTACATTCGCTTGGATCCTTCCCAGCCATGAAGATAAGAAACGACCTTTATACAGTTGGAAGCCATAACTCGTGTGTTTTTGTCGGTAATCAGGGGAGGACGATGGAGAACAGCGGGAAACGATAAAGAAGGAAACAAGAAGACTCCGTAGAAAGGGCGCCCAATTTACGAAGAGAATTTGCGAGTGATCTTTGCAATAACTGCATCAAACTCATGTTAGCTTCAAACTCGCAATATTGAGGAATCCACACAAGAACCAAAAAAGACGTACCATGAAGCCCGACAACAGAGAAAATGAACCCAAGTGACAAAACCAATACAACAACAGGGTCAACCTTCAGTCCTGGGCTCTCGTCGGTGTACAGCTTGAGCATGGTACCAGACGAACCGCCGGCTCCGGCAGCTCTGGTTGATGCTGGGCGTGCATTTCGTACGGACTCCTTGTGGTCTGCAGCAGCACGGCGGCGGAGGGCTGTTCGTGGGCCTCCTGGAGGTGTAGGGGAAGATGGACGCAGGGCAGAGCTTGAGCCGCCTGCTGGGCCAGATGGGCTGGTAGGCTTGGAGCCCTCAGCACCGGAGTCGGCACCTGATGCCATTGGAGATGAAGCCTGAGTGGAGGAAGTATAGTTAGTATAAGTATTCGTGCATTCGGATAGATGTTTTGGGTCAAGGGGGAAAGAGAATTATGGCACGAGGGAACGAGATTGTTTTCCTTACCATTGTGAGAGGATGTGTCGGAAATCGGTATTATGGAGAGGCAAAGGGGAAAATCCACCGTGAGACTAGACACGCTGAAGAATGAGAGATGTGCCCGTTATGGTATCGATATCTCCCAAATCTCGATCTTGCTTTGCGCTGGAAACATGAAAGAGGCCACGATTTCCCAAGTGGTGCGGTTGTGATTATGTCAGCAGTTGTCTCTACGTGTTTTCTGCCATCCATCGCCGCCTTTGGGCCGGGAAAGCTTATGTAATCGTATATATTTAGCCTCGCCGGTGGTTACTTGATGGATGTATGGTGGATGGATAGATAGATAGTAGGGGAGAGTTGAGCTATTAGGATGATGGTTGGTTGAATTGTCTATATTGTAGAGTGGAGTATCAGCCCTATGGGTATATACAACGTAGACATGACAGAGACGAGAATCCGAGTATATTTAAGACGCTGATAATTTTCAAAAAACTCACAAAAGAGTGACAAGCGATGGGCCAAAAGTAAGATAGCCTCGCAGAAGTACAAATAGATACAGGGAAACAAAATGGGCAAGGAGTCATAGGAAATACATGAGGTATCATTCGAGAACAAAAACAAATTCAGGAGGGAAACAAATAAAATCCCTATTCTAACAGGATTAAAAGTCAGCTTGCTATGAGGCGGTATTTGAACGTTGAACCATATCGAAATTGCTTCTCGTTCACATTGCTTCTGTTTCCCTTATCATCCAGATTCAAGTTCGAGGTAAGCATTCGAGCGGTTACTGCTGGGTTGCACCGAGTCCAAAAAATAAAAAATAAAAAAAATGAAGAATGAAAAAGAAAGAAGTACGTAAAAGTAAACAAGAAATAGTAAGGAAAGCGAAAGGAAACAAAGAAAAGCGAAGATATCCTTGGGTATATGGCATTGGGAATGTTAATTGCAGATTGAGATTAGTTTACTTTTTTTTCTTCTTCTTTCTTTTCATCCTTTTCCTTTCAAAGGAAAAATGTTCAAAGCTGTATTCATTCACTATCGAGGTGGCGAAATTTTTAATCGATTGTCATGCGGGTGGGAACAGGATGCGGTGAGAACTGGTCATGAAGCTCGGTGCCTTCCTTCTCTGCACCGCGTGGTCTCTTCTTGCTTGTAATATGTGGCTTCAGCCCCTTGTTGAAGTTGAGAGTACACATTATGGCGTTGATAATGGTCATAATGATGAGGATGATGGTTGCAACGGCAAAGAAAGTAAGAGATCGGCGAGCGGGAAGATAAGCCTTCTCTTTTGCGGGAGAGTACATGCGGATTAGCTTGAAAAGGAAGTAGGCGAAACCACCAAAGTAGAGCAACTGTCGATAAAAGGTTAGCTTATGGCATTTGTTTCAGGGTCAGTGGAGGAAATATAACTTACGATGACAATGATCATGCCAACTGTACTCTCACGTCGGGTCCAGAACGCAGCCATCACCAAGATCAGGATAGTGACTGGTATGGCAGCAAGAGTAAGAGCAAACTCGACAGTCTTAGTGTCTGTCACAATAACGACAAACTGGACAGTGAACCCAAGGAAGAAGAAGAAATCAAACTTCAGCAGAGCAATGTAGATCTAAAGGACAGGTTAGTAAAACCGTCTAGGGTAAGTCATATAGTGCACGAATACAAACCTGGTAGGTAAGGTAACGGCGCTTCATCCGCAAATCAGCGCTGATATGCTTGTAGATCGTCCATGCAAATTCATCGTATAACTTCCAAGCAAGGAAACTCATCCCCACGGTTCCAAGAGCAGTGATGCAAGGAATCGCAATAAGGAACGGCCTCATCTCGTCTATTACCTCTGGGTGGATAAGTCCAAGGTCACCGAGTTGTGTCACCGAAGTATCGATCTGGTCGATTTGCACAGCACCATAGATAAGAAGACCAAAGTTGCAGATACATAGTCCAATAACTTGGATAGTATTTTTCAGCCGAAGTGCATCATACACCAAAACAAGCTCGTACACGAAACCGAAGATGTAGAGAGTAAGGAATGTTGGTATCGTTTTTGATTCGGTATTCGTCGATGCATCTGATTTAAGCTGCAGCTGGAATCTTGCAAACACATATCTATCAAAAGTGTCAGTATTATTCGTATATGAGAGGGGGGAAACGGAAAATATCTCAAAACTTACGATTCGAAAGCAAGAACGCATGCCGCCTGGATCGTGGTGACAATGACAAACGACCACGTCCAGCGTGTGTTTGGTAGATACATCTTCCACGATGACTCTGCGCGAGTCGTGTACCCTTCTCTTGGCCTATAGCCCTGACCCGGAGGAAGCAACGGCGGGTCTATTCCTGGCTCTCCCAAGAGAGACGTCCGTCTTGAGTATGGACGAATTTTGGCGGCCAGAAGCTCCTCACCGGAGCCTTGATCTCCGTTATTTTTGGCGTATTAAAAATGAGGGAAAAAAGGGAGGGAGGATGAGAAAAAGTAAGTGCTAAATGTGGTAGCGGCTGTATGATGCCACGATCGGGACGAGGCTTGTGGGTGACGAAGGAGGACGACGTAGACGCTGGATGGCTGTGCAAGACGAGAGAGAACAATGGGCAACGGGACACAAGACGCGAGTTATATGATAAAGAGGCGAGTCCTCTGCCCCTGCGCGAGCTTTTTCTCTATTGTGTTTGTGTAGGGCGGTGCAAGGCGGCTCCGCGGCTAGGGGCGTCCTACTTAGAAAGAGGGAGAAAGAGAGGGCCAAACGAGTGACGGCGGCTGAGATAGGGCGAAGACGAGGGTCAACGGTCGTAGAGCGAGAGCGAGGGAGACGGAGGTCGAGTCGATGGGAATGGCGATGATGAGAGAGACAAGAGAAAGAAAGTAGTTGGAAAGCGAGTGAAGAGAAAGAGAAAGAGAAAGAGAGAAAGCGAGAGGCTGAGGAGAGAATCAGAAGACGAGGAAAAAGACGAGCAAGTCGATCCTGGCGGTGGAATATCAAAATGCGCAGTTCAGCGGCTTGGCGGAGCCGCCTTTTTTGAGGGCTGGCTAGCACTAAATAATAATAATAACACAACGGCCTTCCAAGGAACAAAGTGATAGTTAGTCTCGGGGAATGAGAGGGAGCAGCCAAAGTTCTTTCTTTCTTTCTTTCTTTCTTTCTTCTCCCCTTCTCCGCCTGCGGGCTTTTCTCCCGTTCTCTTCGGGCGCAGACAGTTTGTGGCTGGAGGCTGGAGGCTGGAGGCTGGCTACGGCTTAAGCTGCCCTAACTCTGGTTGTAAATATTAGACTTAGGTATGTCCCTACTAGACTACGTTTCTCCCGTGGTTTGCCCACGCCTGGATCCCTGGATCCCGCCTGGCAGTGTTTTACCGCGATGGAGCAACCATGGACCGGGTTGGAAAGGGAGGAAACCGCCTGTTGTGGCTCAGCGGGCGGCTAGTGCCAGGAGGCCCCCCAGGAGGAGCGAGCTGAGAAGGCTGGCCGTGGCAGTTACGTATTCAATAGCAACGTTGTCCCGGGCCCCTGGTCCTCCCTTGTTCCCCCGTAAGATTAGTCGTTTATCCTGTCTCGACTCCATCGTGTCTTGAGATTGCGTGTTGTGTACTTTATGAGGGCGGAAGTTCCGTATATTCTCTGACTCAAGCCGCAATCCCTGGCTGCCAGACGACGAGAGTAAGCCGAAATGCCGAAACCCGCAGCTGAACAGAGCTGAGGAGCTAGGAGAAAGCTGAGGACGACAAGGGCCAACTAGCACCTGTCTGCTGCCGTCCCGAGACTGGCGGAATTGATAGCTCGAAAAAAAAAAAAAAAAAAAAGGCTGAGGATGAAAAAGAAAAGCAAACAACGACAAAAAAGAAGGGCGATGTCGGCTGCACGTGACCCTTCCACACAACGAGAGAATAAAAAAAAAGACGCCAAAAAAGCTGGGACTTCGACTTTTCTTCTTCTTCTTCTCTTTGGTCAAGCATCGTCCTCGCCAAAGCTGCGTTTCTTTGCTACATCCGCCAGTTCATGCTGGAGTTACACTTGCAAATGAGAAATTCGGAGTATTCTTCAACCTTTCAACCAGCTTCTGCACGCCTACAGTGAGGAAGCTCGGTACTGCCCGTGAGGGCCTGGCATGAAAAGTGTCTGCAATTAGGCATCAGAAACATCGGGGGAAGGGTGCGGATGGGTGGCCTGGGAGAAATCCTGGGCCTCGCTTCTGTATTCCTCGCCCCCTTGGGAGAGCCGTTGCGAAGATTGTGTGTGTCTTCCTTCGGGGAGTCACGACACCTAAGTGCAATACGCAGCGTATCATGGCTACCTCAATTGAGAGGAGAGCCGGGTATCATTCGATTCCGATTACTCTGGCGAGGACGATGCTTCACCCTTCTTTTTCCCCTAGGTATGGAGTTTTTCTCTTCCAGGTTGTGATATAACGTGCTAACATTTTGTTTATATGAACCTGACGCATTTGATAAAACGTTTAACCTGATACGGAGTAGTGTTGGGGACATAAGGTGAGTGAGTAATATTCGGCTGCTAGACGCTGAAACTATGTAAAATTATAGAAATCTATAGATAGAACGAGAATATCGTTTTATTTATTTTTCGGGCAATTTCGATAAACTACCACCGTGCCACGAGGTCTAAGCTAAAAAAAAAAAAAAAACCTTTACTGAATTTGTACGCTTCATTATTTAATCCTCATCATAAGAAGGTAAAAAGAAAAAATGTTCCCCTGGCTGGCCAGTGGAAAATTACCAAACGAAAAAGGAGAAAAATATCATTTATTCGTCCTCGCCAATCTGCCATCGAGTCAGCACTGTTGAACTTTCATGTAAGACTGGCTTAGAAAGTGAAGAACTTACCTTTGGAGCGAGATAGAACCGTACATAACCAGATCCCTCGAGAGTATATTCGACCAGCAGAGGAACCTCAGCAGAGAGGGACAGTCGCACCTTTGACGAAAGACTGGTGGCCTTGCAGAAGTTTAGGAGGTATTTGATAGAGAATGTAAGAGCAACGGGCTCAGTCAGGGTGATGGAGACGTTCTGCTCTGGCTTGTCAACGTTGGTGTTTTGACGAATGGTAACAGCACCGTTACCAATTTCACCCTGGCAAGAGAATCGGACACCATCCTTGGTTGCCTCGATCAACACTAGCATTCCCAATTAGCATACTCAAATAACGTTGTCAGTATAAAAATCAAATGGGACATACCAGACTCAGAAAGCTGGTTCAAGTCTCCGCAAATCCGCCTAAACTCAGCAGATGGCATCTCAACCGTGGCAGAGTAGTCCGTCTCCGGGATAGCAAGATGCTCCTGGTCAATGTCCATGAGTTTGATATCATATTCGCTCACACGGTCCTTCTCAACGCTCTCGAACAGCAGGTTGACTACGTCTGGCGTGTCGTCGGCCTTGAGAGTAAGCACGTCTCCATCCTGAGCAGCCCGTAGGACCTTGGTGAGGGAGACCAGGTTGATTCCCAGGGCGACGTTGCGGTCACATCTGAAGGGGGAGAAGCCCTCTGCTTTCAACATCATGGAGACAAGCGCAACATGGGAGTTGTCCATGGCCTGGAGGGCAATTCCAGAGTCATTGCAGTCGAAGTTGCAGTCGTGTACAAGATCTTTTACCGCATCGACCACCTGTTTAATAGTACCGTGGTTAGACATGGCCTTTTCTCAGTTGCTGTTCGCCGGTAGTATACCTTCTTCAGCATAGCAGCTTCTTCCAATCGTGCTTCCAACACTATATACAGCGTGGTCGGTTAGATTCTACATCTTCTTCATAGTTGGCTGGCCGGGGTAACGCACTCTTGACTGATTTATATCAACGAACCGCTTAAGAGGCTGCAAGAGTATGGCGGGGTAGATCTGACGACGCTGAGAAGGGGTGAAACGATATACTGCGTAAGACCAGAGAGAGACGGCACAGGATTGCCTTAGCCAAAGAGCCCGGAGTGTGGTAATTTGTTAAGTATTCAGCGTAATTCAACACGACGATGGATGTTCTTGAAGCCAGAGAAACCTGCCGGTTCTTTTTTCTTTGGTGTGCGGTGAAAATGCGCGTCGCGTGTCACGAAACCAATTTAGCTCGAGTTTCGCGTCAACGGCTCCAACGACAAGATATCTATGGACAGCAAGACTTTTCCATATACTCCAGACCAGACGGGCAAACAGAAGCAAATGCGGATACCGTCATAATTCCATTAAGTCATTACTTGGGGGTTCTATATATATCGATAAATATAGTACATACTAGGGCAACGCGGGTACCAGGAAAGCATCACATCTATATGAGCGATGCCAGGAAACACAAAGGAGAAAGCCATCAACGCCCGAGTATAGAAGATCCGGATATAAAAACGAAAAGAAAAGGATTAAAAGAAAGTCAGATAACCTAGAGACTAGAGACTCTTGCGCCGCCCTTATGAGGACGAAGCTTGATCACAGTCTCAAGTTCCTTCAGCATATGTGTATTCGCTTCTGCTCTCTCTCGAGCAACGGCCTGACGGGCTCGGTCTTCCTTCATGCGTGCGATTCGTTCCACGCGAGTCAACGAGCTTCGAGTTCGGGGCATGGCAATAGCTTCAAACACCTCGTCATCATCCATGTTGCTATCTGGATTGAGAGATTTCTGCATCTCTCCGTTCAAAGCACGCAGGGCATCAGCCGGACCGCCGTCGACAGCAGTGCTGCCTCCAATACTGAAAGTGGGTGAAGACGGTGACTTGATCATGCTTGACGTGCGTCGGGAAGAAGATGACTGACGATCGGACGACTCCATGTTGGCTCGCATGGCCGATTTGCCGGCTTCCCATTCTTGGAGTATCCCACGCAGTTCAGCGCCGATAGCCTCGTATTGGACAAGAAGGGTCGAGCCGAGGTCTACGTCTTCGTTGGACCCATCGAGACAGGCATCCGACTCTTCGCGAATAAGTTGCATTCTGGCATGAAGTCCTCGTATGCCCTGAGATAAGGAGTTTAGCCGACGAAGCTGGGCTCGATAGCGGTCCCTGTTAGGGTTTGGGTTTGGATTCTGTATTGGGGACGACGATATTATGTCTCCTACGTAAGTTAGATTAGGTATATAGAAAACGCAAGGATGGAAGGGAGGCGTACGGTCTTGTTCGTTGAGGACGTCTCTCAGCTTCTCAATCCACTCGGCGCTGGCGTCAGCCAGGCTGTGCATCTCTTCAGTCGCAGCGCTCCATCTTGCAATATCGGCTTCACCTCCGTCTGCCGGGAGTGCAAGGAGACAACAAAGGGCGCTCTTCCTCACGGTATACAGCCGAGCGAATGACGACCGCAACGATCTCAGGGATGTCTTTTCATCCACCGACTGGTCGACCACCGTGGACTCGGCGGCCTGGAGTCCCACCTGGGAAATTTCATAAATGTCATAATATTTTTCCAAGTTTGCATCATCTACGAGTGGTCGTAATTTTCGTTTCACATAGAGATATTTCTCCAGCATCTCATCCAGGCATTTGGCCAGGATGCGACGGAGTTTCAAGCATCTCCGGGTTTGCGACTGCTCCTCCAGCCGGCTCACTGGTGGAAGAGGCGAGCTCCTACTCGACAAGTCATGTTAGTTATGTATAATATAGGGGGTGGACGGAAATAATGTATTCGTACACTCTGTACCCGCGTGAAACGAGCTCGACCTCCTGAATGAGCACAACGGATGCCGAAGCCGCAGAGTCGAGCGTCTGCGCATTCCCAACGCAGGCAGTGGCGGTCTCGATAGCCTGGCTACGTAGGTATCTCAGCCACTGGCGTTTCGCAAAGACGTAGAACGCTGCAACGATCGTAGCCAACAGGACACCAAGAAGGAGGACTCTTCCAATGCTCCAGCCTATTCTGTGTATGGATCGGGCCCAGTGTAATAGTAAGACGACGGAGAAGGATGCCACGGCCGTGAATACCGCTCCTCGCACGCCGAAGATGGCGGCTCGGGAGGCTGCCTTGTCATCATCGCTCTGGACAGGGTGGCTCAACAGGTTCGAGACGGAGGTGTAGGAGGGTGCGCTGGGTTCGCTCAACAACTGCGACGCAATAATCGTGTATCCAAACTGTTCTCTGAATCGCTCGTTGTCGGTCTTGCCTATTCTCGCACTGATTGCGGCCTTTTGCCAGCTGTTAACCCCCCGTCTCCCATCAGATAACCAACTGGCCACCTGGAACTTCCACCGATAAGGGAACACAACTAACAGCGCAGGTATCATGGATCCTAGCCAGAGCCTCTTGTCTATTCGACCGCTTCAGTTTCAAGGGCTCGGGGATTTTGTTTCTGATGCGGTCCTGAAATTTCGGAGGCCCTTGGGGCGCGAAGTCGAGGGTCGTGGAGTCCGAGTACTCGGTATGCGGCCAGTCGACCTCCTGCGGCGTCCAGTCCTGCTCGGCCTCGCCTTCACCTGCAAGTCACCCTGCGTCAGCTTTTCTTGTGTCTTCTAGCCCTGCTCCCATCCAGGCGGCGGCTCCTTTGCGGGGAGATGGAGATGGAGATATAATTATACCGACCTTCGAGGTAAGCGGCCAAGGGCGAATCTTCATAAACACAGGCCTCCATGGTCCCGCCACATCTTCCTCTTTCACGGCCTCTTCGCTAGTCGGTCAGCTTATTGTATTATTGGGATAAGTCAGATTTTATAAAACTCATGTCCGTGGGCGCCAGGAACGCAGGCCTGATGAAGGTTGGGAGTCGCCACAGGCTCGTAAAGTGCGCGAGGTTGCATCCAAAAATATAGCTCTCTCGGGAAAATCCCCACGAGGCGAGGCGAAGGATGCCCCCTATTTTCTACCGCAGAGCAGAGAGCAACTGGTCCCTGAAAGACGCCCCAGCGCTAACTCTACAGCGTACGGAGTACCCAGGCGTTAGTTAAGCATTAACATGACTCTTTTCCCCTTTTACTTTGCTACGTTACTACGCAACTGGGTCCTCACTCCTGGCGAAAGGCCACAAGTTTGCCATCCAGGAACAGGGACTGGACAGCATCCTTATATGCCTATTTTACACGTGGATTCACTAGTTGAACAAGGTTCAAAAGCTCCGAAAAGATAATAGATCTCTCGATGGGTTTAAACTTCGATCTCTGGTTGGGATTTTGATATTCGAATGGGAAGATACGAAGAAGCGAGATTCTTTGCCTCTTGTTCTTTGCTTCTTCTCGTTTCTGCTTTTTTTTTTGCCTTTCTGTTCCTGATCTGCGTGGGTTCCTTGGAAGGGGCCCTGTTTGTTGCCTCTCTGCTGGCGGCGGTCTCGAGTCTCGGGGCTGTGGAGGCCATGGATATCCCTGGCTCAGTATCCAGACGGCACTCCATTGATAGCTCGTTGTCGACGCATATCCGTACGCTCAGCCGGAGATGAGGGTGAAACAACCATGTAGCGTCGACGATCATCCAACACGTAACGGAACACGCTGGTGAGATTGACTGGTTGCTCCGATTTGGCACGGAGTTAGGCCTATTGCTAATTATATATGGATGGAGCGTGGTGCTTCGATTGATGGCTCCTGAAAAGGACCAACTAGTTACTCGCATAGACCGCAGTGAGGCGATCTCCCGTGCATATTCTGGCCAGTGCGTCGGGAGATGTCATCATAGTCGTCTTGGATACGGAGTCGTGTGATGGCAACGGCTTTGTGAAATGAAGGTGTTGATACCAAATTTTAAGAGCACGCATTGGACGACCCAAGATTGTGAGTATCATCAAAACGTTAGCCTAACATCTATTTAAAGTATTCCGCTTGCTTCAAAAGTGCCGCTCTGCAGCGAAGAATTGGCAGCTTCATTCTCTCCACTCATAGATAGACAACTGTGTGGTCAGCCGGTCGTGCAGGTCCTCCATGCTACGATCATTGATAACACCTCCGACAGCTGTAACTCCACGTCGAGTATAGCTACGAATCAGTTTAGCAACCTTGTCCTTGCCCTTCTCCACAGCAACCTCAAGGGCAGTTTGACCCTGTGCATTTTTCAGTTCTAGATTTGGCCGAGCCCTCAGCAACTGCGCCGCAGTCTTGTGTGACCCGTTCAAGGCTGCTAGATGCAACGCCGTGGATCCGTCGTTTCTCTGTATGTTCACATCAATACCAGCAGCTAGCAGCTGAGTTGCCCCGTTGGGCCTATCGTGTTGGGCAAAAATGTGCAGGGCAGACTGATTGGAGGAGTCTAGGTGTGAAAGGTTTGCCCCTTGCTCAAGCAGATACAGTATAGGGTATGGGCTTGGATCAAACTCGGAAGGAGGGTCGTCCGCATTTTCACAGGCGTAGGCCCAGAATAACGGGGTCTTGTTCTCTAGATCGGTGTCATTGACACTAGCTCCCAGGTCGATTAGAGCATCCATAGAGAACACCGACCCGCCCTTAGCTGCCCAGTGAAGAGGTGTGCCACCGTTCGCACATCGTACTGATATATCAGCACCTCCAGTGACAATAGGTTCAATCAAATTATACCGTCCATTCAGAGCAATGGCATGCAAGGGAGTGAGACGGTCCCTGGTCGCGGTATCAGTAAGACTAACACCAGCTTTGAGAAGGCCCTTCAATACTTTGACGTTCACATCTTCGGTCTCTTCGCTGTCGGCAACATGGGAATCACCATCTTCCCGCCCTTGCTGGTTTATATTTACAACCTCCTGGGCGGTAAAGTCTCCATCCTCATCATCTGTGTCTTCCCAAGCGTCCTCATCCTCTGGAGTCATGTCTGTCTTAGCTAGCCAGTGCAAAGCATTCTCCCCAAACGGACCTCTGGCATTCACCTGAATCCCCTTAGTCTCCAGTAGGAACAACACTATTTCCCCATACCCTCGCGGCATAGCCTGTAGAATCAAGGGGCATTTAGAATCAGGAGGGTCTATCTCCCTGCCTCTCTCATGGTATATCCCAATCAGCGTCTTCACGGCGGCCAGCTTCCGCTTGGTGACTGCACATACAAGTGGTGTAATGCCGTCCTCATCCTTTGCAAATGGATCAATCTCATCACCGTGAACAAGAAGCCTTTTCAACACAGTGTCACCGCACCCGGCAGAGGCAGCAAGATGAAGCAGATTCACGCCGGTACTAGCACATACAGACCCCGGCGGTGACACAAGCCCAACCCCCCGTTCCAGCATCGGAAGCACATATTCATCATCCTGGGTTAAGATGCACTCCTCTAGAATAGTTCGGTCGACCAGAACAAGGCTAAAATCAACATCCTTTTCAAGCGTCTTAAGGAAAAGGTCCCGCTTTTTCATATCAGCTGCATAGGAAAGGGTAATTATGCGGGCTCTTGGTAGCAGAATAGTTGCGAGCTTTCGTGACGCGAGGGCCACAGCGAAGCTGTCCTGGGGGCTTAGGTTATCACATATCTGCAGGATCAACTCTGTGGGGAGGCCGTCGAACCGCCCCATCTTCAACTTGTCTGCCTGGATACCGGGCTCCTCCTGGTGGTTTCTTCTCTATCACAAAATACTGCGCGGGCAGCCACAAAAAGAAAAACGAGGGATGTTTTGGAGGGCGTCCGCCGCCAAGACACATCGCAACACGGTCAGGCCCTGCCCTATTATTAGCCAGCAAACATATATACTAGATAGATTTCCAGGTAATTTCTTTCTCTCAGGCTGCAGATATTATTCTATATATTTAGGTATATATAGTCCAACCCTCTCCGCCAATTATCCAGATGTTCCCTCGAAGACTAGAAGTACAAAAAGAGATAGACAATAGCCCCTGCGTCCAAGTTATGTGGTACATGGAAATAGTAGATATACTGAGGGATAGAGTCGTTGGAGAAGGGTGAGGGTGCGTTTACACACTCCCTATAAACATTATACATTAAATAAAATAAATCACATTCTGGGTTCAAAATCAAATAACAACCACATGGTGGTAACTCAGGGCCCGGATAAGCGTCTATTCTGGTCAGTATAAATACATAGTTGAGGAAATTGCTACTTTTGCTTCGATGGCATAAGTCTGGCGGGGAGTCTTCGAGAAAGGAGTTGTACATCCGCAAAGGAATTCGAAAGGGCAGGCAAAAGCAGCCACGCGGGAGAGCTAAAATTGGTTCGCCTCCGGCAAATAGCGATGGTAACAGTCGAATTTCCCGGGGCTTAATCCTATCGTCCCAAATAAGTTAGTATATATTGATTGCCTGGGAAGAACTAGGAACGGTGACATACCACAGCAGTTGATTTTGTTTTGTTTAGAAAAAGAAGAAAATCGCGGAAGGCCGCATTGAAAGTCATCTCATCAAAGAGGGTTTGGTTTAGCAAACCGAGGCCAATGGCTTTAGATTTTATGGGTAATTCCACCACCAGCCTCAGATGCTAGCTCAAACCCCCGTCAACGTACTGCTGTACTCTCAGCAGGAGGATTTAAGAAGCACAAGAGTGACTTCGGGTCCATATTGTATATCGGATGATGTTACGTGGCCCTCGTCTTATCTGCTATAGGGACCAAAGCGAGGCCTCCCAAGCTTCTCGTAACGAAACATTCTCCAGAAGAGGTATATATATTGTAGAAGAACTACTCGGCATCCTCATCCGAGTGTTCAACTAATGGGGCTCATGTCCTAACCTGACATCCATGACCGCTCATATATTCAAGTTGCGTCATAGGATGAATATAAATACGGGAGGCCAGTCATCCGTGGGGTGAATAGTGTAAATACAGAGAATACTCTCCAGCCTGTTGATTAAGATGTGTTAGAATGGGATAATCTAGCAAACAACAATACGGAGAGAGATGGACACGCATGGACCACTTGACTTGTTCATACCTGAGGAAAGAAAGGCAAATCGCCATCGAGCCAACGCCGGAAGCCTGGGTCGAATAGATCACCTAATTCCATGGCTCGAGTATCAGGTCTCGTAGTAATATCTAGCTAGTTGCATTATCCGCGGCCTGGGGCTGTAAGGCTGGGAGGCCAGGTGTACCGCAACTCAAAGGCAAGATAATTGGACCGTTGCGGCGGTGACAATGATGTTTCGAATCGACCCGAGTAGTGTCCAGCGCCTCTTGAGCTCGGCCAGCACGGGAATCGATCGACACCTCTCGCAGCGGTCAGCTTGGCTGAGGGCTCATGACCTTCAACCCTCCAGCTGGAGTTTGTCTGCGAGGCGAACGTTGGAAAGGGAGAAAGAGGAAGACGTTTTCGCCACGCAAGGGGGGGGCAAAGGGAAGCTGACTCAGCAACCTTATCCAGAAGTGCCTGTTGCCCCTGGAGACCGCAAAGGGTAAACAAGGATGCGGGTGCTGGAGCTGGACTGCAGAAGAACACCGCAAACTTCACTCCGGCAGCGTTGGATTCAGCTTCGTCGTGTTCTGGGAAAGGCTGTTTTGTCCGGACGGGAATATACGAGAAATACACAGAGGCTGTTCGGCTGTTGAAAAAGGATTCCTCGGGTTGAGCTATGGGGGACGTGTTGATTTGATGCAGAGGATATACGAACTATAGAAGACTCCCGGCTTTTTCAAGGGCAACATAAAACACCATGGAATACCAGTATCTTGACGCAACGCCATGTCCGGTTACATGGAAACGAAATGATGCCAAAATTCCCATATTTGAGGACATCCTCGACTCCTATGACGATACGGCAGAGATTGATTTCATGGCCGAGCTTGGGTCTCTCAACTCGCTTGCAAGGGAGAAACCCCGTCGTGCCAAAAAGGCGACTATGTTTAAGATACATGAAGACTCCGGCAGCTCGGGTGGTAGCAATGGCGGACAGAAGCCACTATACAGGGAATCCTCCATGTTCTCACAACCAGCACAGCGATTTCCACGGTCGGCATTCAAAGCTCCAGCTGGAGAGAACTCATCACCAAAGGTGCCCGTGAAGAAGCAACAGGATGACTTCAAAGAAAATAGCTCAGGCGAAAGCCCTACGAGTCTGAAATTTCCCCATGGTATGCAGAAGCCAGTGAAAGAACAGAAGATGAAGAAAGCCGGTCGTACCAAACGAGATAAAAGGCGAAACACAATATATATTCCGCCAGATGATGATACCACAATGGCTACCATCTTTATGGATGCATTTAGCCCTTTAAAAACACAAGATTTTGGCTGCCAGGAACTCGGTTATATTGAAACTCAGATCTTGAAGAAGCGGCAACAACAAAAGACGACATCCCCCATTCGTCAACGTCAGCCATTAGAGGCCCCAAAGAGGATTATGCAGGAATTGGTAGACCAACCTGATGTCATGGGGAAGAATACAGGAAAGGAAAACGTGCCTCCTGGGAAATCTGAGAGCGGCATTGCTGAGGTGACTGGAAAGAAAGATGTTTTGGCGGAGGCTTCAACTCAACCGATGAAGTCTAGATCCGTGAACAGTCCTCGGCCTAGGGCTTCACTATCGAAACAAAAACAATCTGTATCAAAGTCATCAGCATCAAGGGCTACACATAGCCAGAGTTCCGCGCGGCGGACAACTCTTACGAGCAGCCGGAGTCCTCGAACCTCGCCAGCAACGAAGCAACGAAAAGAATATCTGCCTTTAAACACTACTTTATTAATTAATCCCATTTCGAAACGAAAATCGCCTTCTGAGCTACTACCTACTCTGCTCTTGGCTCCAAAAATAGAAATCAAGCACCCAGCACTCCATGCAAACCTTGCGGACCCCTTGATTCACGAGGAGACTTGGCTATCTCACCAAGAAGTGGTCATTACACAGCTTGTGAACACTCTTCTTGATACAGCAAATGGACAATGCAACACGCAAGGCCAAGATTGCCTAAAACAGCAACTGTTCGACATATACCAAGACACGTACTTCTCGCTGCTTTCCAAGCGTGTACAAGCATCCCTTCTCTACGGGGATTTGCGTGTCACGGAAGACTCTAGTGGCAGAAGACGCCGACTGACAACCGATGCGCGCATCCGTCGCACATTCACGAAATTCTGGACCGATACGTATGATATCGTTGCCCTCCAGACAGCAGCGGAGGTTGTCATTGGAAGAGAAGTAGGCTACAACCCCCATGGCGGAAACATTTCGGCCTCCCCGCAAATATTTATTAGCCAGGATGAAAAGGGGACAAGACGAGCTGTCGAATCGTTTCTTGATGCCATGCTGATAAGGAATGAGGATATGAGTCAAGATAATTCTAGCAAGTCCAGTGTTGGTGATAGCAGTGACGTGGTCAAGGGATATCACAGAACTGCCCTTCGAAGCATAATGATAATCGCCCTTTTGGACAAGGCAAGAATGGCTCCCGATACAGCGTTACCGCGCAGTCTTTTCAAACCGGACTCGGCATACACATCATCAACAGCAGCGATGCGGGCCCTGGGACCGGTACTTCTTCACCCGCAGACAGACTTCACCCGACCACTAGCTCGTCTCGATTGCTCCTTGATGTACAAGCAACATCCAGTTGCAGAATATAACTACCACATCGATAATATTGCAGTCGATATTAGAGATGGAGTTATTCTTGCTCGGTTGACTGAATTGCTTCTCCTCGAGCATTTCCCTGAGAGGTTTCACGCCAAAGATAAAGAGATATGGCCATTATCAGGCCAACTGAAGATGCCGTGTATCAGCCGTGCAACGAAAGTCCACAATGCGCGTATCTCACTATCTGCGTTGACAAAGGACTTCCCGAGCATCGGGTCTACTATCACTGGTATCAAGCCAGAAGATATCGTGGACGGGTATCGAGAAAAGACCATAGCCTTGCTTTGGGTAATAGTTGGCAAATGGGGTCTTTCAACTCTGGTCGACTGGGATGACCTCAAGAGTGAGATAGCCCGACTGGAGAAGAAGCTCGGTAGGCTTTCCCGGAAGCAAAGCAGTCTTCCTCCATGCCATGTGCAAACAACCACGACAGACACGGCAGCTTATCATTCGGGTCTACTCCACCGTTGGGCATCATGTCTAGCAAGACTGAAAGGTTTGGAGGTTTCAAACCTGACCACAAGCCTAGCTGATGGACATGTATTCATGAGTATCCTGGATGAATATGAACACTTCATCCGCCCCGGCAGTCATGGTGTCAAAGCCGATAAGGAAACGTCAGCTACAGCATCAGCGCCAACTAAGACCCCAACATCCTCGACTGATAATAAGTCAGCCTTGAGAAGACGTCTGCTCTCACTCGGATGTAGTAGTCAATTCGGTACGTTCCCGGCGTCTAATTTCCTTTTTTACCCCTTTTTTTATATTATATTTTCGTCACTGTTGATAATATGGGTACTTACAAAATAATTGGCGGGTTAGTGGCACTTATATCCCCGCGATCAACATCGCCTTCATCGTCAGTCTTGCTATCAGCTGCAGCACAGACATCTCTATCATCATGCACCCACGCCCGCACCACCACCGTCGCCGCCAGCAGCGAGGAGGCCTCCAATCTCACAGCACTTGCATTTCTGAGTTCCCGACTCCTCTCGGCATCTAAATACGGTCGGGCAGCGGTGACGATCCAACGCGCATGGCGTCATATGCTTGCCACCAGGCCTGTCATTGACCTAAACTAAGGGGGTAGGCCTCCGGGACTTAACGTCCGCATCCGCTTTTCATCGAAACTTGCCAAAGTCAAGAAGCATGCGGGGAAACTAGCGATGCTTAATTGTGGGATAAGCTGCCTGTTCATCTGATTGAACGGGTGTCTTGGGTGCGATGTTGGAGTACGGGAAGGTTTCAGATGGGGGTCAATATATGTTTCGTTTTTCCTCCCGTCTCTTCATGTCTGAGATGAATATGGGGAAGAATACATAAATTGAGTATTGAATATCTTGTTCCAGGGATCGGGAGCATGGTTAATTAACACTTATTTTAACTTACCTACGGAGTACTTGGAACATGTATATGGGTACAGCCTAGATATGCGGTGTATGGGTTAGACATACTCCTTTAGAGCTGAAGTGGTTTAAATCCTAACATCCCTTCCTTTGCATGTGCTTCTTACGGGTCTACCGGTGAGTAGGTGCACAACAGATAGCAAGCTTCTTTCCTTCTCTTACCTTTTTTCTTTTTCACATCCCTATAACTATTTACCACCTTTGTTCTTTTTTTGGCTGTCGGTGATTTTGTTTTGTTTTGTTTGTTTTTCCTTGTCCTTCGGAAATCTGTCCGTGTCTTTTAAGGATTCGGCACTTGCCATCACCTTGATTACCCTGCCAACTGCCATGGCCCATCCCATCGCGATACGGACTTGTATGCCTTACGCAGCCATCTCTGAGCGATTGGTGAGAGGCTGTGGTCAGCCAAGTGAAGCACCTGAATGCATCTCAGCCTTGGCTGTATGTTGATCCGGTGGTTGACAGGCAGAGGATATTCCCGCATCGCTCTGTTCCTCCGTCCAAATCGGCGGCGGGCGCAGGGCACGCAAGAGTAAGCAGGCTGACTGAACAGCCGACACGTGATGGCATGGGGGCTCTTGACGCTGGCCCAATAAGAAGGATAAAGAAGATATGAAACTGGCGTTGTTGATCTGCAGGAGACCATGCGCATTGACGTTGGGAAGTTGCTCCTTCGAGGGACAGTAGCCAGAGATGTATGGAGATGGGGAACGCCGACGATATATAATTGATGGCAAGTGCCGAATTACCCTCTTAATTTGGGGGGAACGAATCGAACAAGCTATTTGTTGGCTGTATTTATACGAAGTTGTCTGATCGGGGGAAGTCCACCCGGACGTTCAGATGGCGAGCCGCGTTTCGAAAAGGAAAAGAAAAAAAAAGGGCGGTTTCTTCTGTTTCCTCGCTTTGCTTATTCGGCTGGTCCTGGTTTCTTGCTTCTTCTCCCTTTCTGTTGCTTCTTCGCTTCTGCAGTGTTCCCCAACTCCTGGTTCGATAAGAGATGGCATGTTCGGATATAACTGCTGTACACACACTAGTGCGCCTGCCACACCGACTAATCAGCATCCTCCGGTTTCAACAATCGGTCTTCCGAGGTCCCTAGTGTTGACGGAATATGTAAGTATGGAGTAATGGGCATTTAATAATGATATATGCGTACGCAGAAAAAGTACGGGGTCATATGTAGCACCCCGCACCATCGAATCGCATCCATAGCGCGCGGAAAGGCCCTCTCTCCGGCCTACCATTATTTTAGAGTAGCATATACTCCGTACGGAATGCTCCATATATACGCTCATCTGGGTGCCCATCACAGGTAATTGACTGGATACGTTAATTAAAAATCACAGGTGTTCTCGTGGTTCCACATGGCTGCCCCATCAAACCGCAAAAAGACAAGCTGGCCAAGGGACATCAAGCCATCGATGAGACGGGGAAGCCAAGGAGAGTTTCGCAGTTGTTCACTCTGCATATTGTGCATGCTGTTCTCCATCGAAAAAAGCAAGCCAGGGCCAAGCAGCACATCAGATTGAAGACAAGACGGGGCCAAGGCGCACGTAGCAGCATGATTCCTTGCTGTCTTCGCAATCAGCCAGCGTCCTGCAAGCGTAAATAATAATAATAATAATAAACAGAGGTGCAGCAGTAGCGGTAGCGGCAGGAGTAGTAGCGCCGTGTAAGCCTATCTGCCCTCTGCTGTCTGTCTCCAGCCCCTTGTCTGCTCGATGGAGCAGGCGTAGGGATCAAGCTTCCCAACCGGAAGGGCGCACAGCAAGCCCCGGCGACCATGTCCGTCAGGTCAAGCCAGGATGTCCCCATCACTGCATCGTCATCGAGCCGTCCCCAGTTTTCCTAAGCGAACGAGAGGACGACGGGGAATTGCTTCCTCTCTTTGGCGTATCGAGTGACCTTGACGGACTCCAGCGTGGAAGCCAGGACTGCACGGCCTGATCAGCGTCGTTATACTTATGCCTGTACGTTATACAAGGTCAGAACTCGCCTTTAACCCATCACATTCGCCATCACCAGCACCAGCACCAGCATCGACATCGACAACATCGGCATCAAAAAAACATCGACATCAATATCAATATCATCATCATCATCATCACCATCAACTTTCGTCTCCGTCATCGACTTCGACTTCGACATCAACGCCGCCTCGCCCAAAGAGGAAAAGCGCCCCGCTAGCCTTTCTCGGAATCTTCTTGCTTCCTCCGCGAACTTTTTTCTTTTTCTTTTTCTTTTTTTTTTTCCTTTTCTTTTTCGCTTTTTTCTTCTTTTTTTCTCGCACTTCAACTTCTTCCTCCTCGACTTCAACCTCCAACAACTCACCACCACCAACCACCACCACCACCACCACCACCACTGCCAGCCAACCACCAGCCGGCGACGACGACAGCTCAGAGAAAAGAAAAGGAAGCTCTTCGGACAGCATCTCGGATCAGCAGCGAGAGCAGGCTGTCGGCTTGCCGTTGCACGTTGCTTCTTTCGCCGCACACTTCTACTTAAGCAACCGACCTGGTCCCTTACAGCAACAAGCATTTCACAACCTCAATCTCGACTCCAACCTCGAACCCCCCCCCCCCCCCCCCCCCACGGGCAGCGCCACAGACCGGCGGACGGAGATACAGACCGAGACACAGACGCAGTCACAGTCAGTCAGGATCGAGAGGCAGGAAGACAGATAGCGAGTCCCACGCCGGCGGAGTCTAGGCCCTTGTATCACCATTTCAGGCAGGGCAAAACACCGGACGACACCAGCTTCACTTCACCACTTCACCTCCGGCTGGCCACCGCATAGCTGCTGTTTCGGCGGCAAGACGTCTGCTTGGCGCGTTCTTGACCCTTCCTTCGACTCCTTGGCCGGCTTCTCCCTCGTCTCCCGAGCATCGACGCCCCTGTACATCATGGTGGTTCACTTATGACACCACGTTTGTCCTGATGGACATTTGCGTCTCGCACCTTTTCACTACTTAAACTGATCACCACCGCTGGTAGAGATTATCTATCTTTCACCGGCCATCACCTTCAGCTTTCAACTTCACTCCGGAAGAAGTATTACTACGATTTTTATACCTCTACTACTTTTTTCTCCTTACGTTGGCTTTTTGATTTTTGAACTCGCAATCATATTCTTCTCCCCTTTTTTACTTCTTTCTCGAAGAAAAAGAAGAAGAAAGACAGACACCACCATGCCTATCATATCACAGACGCCAAACATGGCGCCAACCGACGAAGAAGAGGCCGCTGCAGAGTGTGACGAGCCTCCAGGGTGTCGAGCCCGTGTTAGCACCGTCCGATCCCACTCCCACGAACACGCTCCGACCTCTAGCAACAAGACCACTGTCAGCATCAGCAACTCCAGACCCAAAGTCACAAAGGAGTCACTCCTCACTCGAGCCCTGCTCAGCAGCCCTGAGCTCTCCCCGACCGACCGTGCAGCCTCGGGCATTACTTGGAGAAGCGTACCTGCATTCTCTATCAACCCTAGCCATAGCGGTCCTTCGACAGCCGAACTCACCAGTGACGGTGAACTGACCACTCCTCCTCGATCGACTACTCCTTCACCGCCTCCTCCAACACAATTCACACGTCCTCCGTGGGTGGCAGCTGAGCCACCTTCCAAACCCGTCTCTCCCGTCGATGAACATGAGTTGAAGCTGGAAGCTAACCTGGGCCGCAAGCGATGCATTACCTTTGCCTGTGCCAACAAGATTGACCCTGTCGACCATACCCAGAGCGATCCCGTGGCTGCCGATCCTCCTAAGCGCAAATCGACCATCAAGTTTGCATGTCCAGCCAGACCCCGGGACACCGATGTTGATATCAAGAACCAGAAACACTCTCCAAGCAAACCTTCTGCTGGTATTCGTGGAAGCCGATCGCCTGCGCCAATGAGTTTACAATCCAGGTACCAGGCCAGATCCCTCGAAGTATCCCAAATACCGGGAATTAAACCTACTGAACCTGCACCCGCGACTGGTTCGTTGAAGGTGACTGGGCTCGGAAAGTTTGAGTTATCGGACGCCACCCGTTTCCAGGAATTTGGGAGCTCTCTGGAAGACGAAGATTGGCTAAACGAATCGTCTGATTACAAGCATAAGATGACTGTGGACGATTGTATGCGGAAAGAGAATGTTATCCGCAAGCTGGGTGAGGAAGTTGAGGCTGAGGCACAGGAAGAGGCTGAGGAGGCTGAGAATGATGAGGACGATGACGAGAACGACGACGATGACGATGAGAACAATGATGATGATGATGAGGAGGAGGACGACGACGAGGATGATGATGAGGAGGATGAGGATGAAGACGATGAAGACGATGGGAACCAAGACTTGTCTGACGATGGCAATGAGACAGACAATGAAGCAGGATTTGGCTCCTCGGACGACGATGACGGGGAATCGGACTACGCATTCTGGACTCCCACTACTACAGCAGCCACCTCGCACTCCGATATCACTATCATGCCACCGCCGATGAAATGGAAGGAGTCTCACGGATCCATCGAGTCTCTCGCTAGCCCCGGTCCGCTAGACACGGTTCCTCCATTCGAGCCGAAGCGTGCTGCTGCGGTCAAGGAGAAGAAGTCGAAGCCTACAGCTCCCAGCCTTCCTGATAGCACTGACTTTGTCTGTGGCACCCTGGATGAAGACAGGTCTATTGAAGTCGCCTACATCTCTCGAATGGAAGAGCGTCGACGCCAGAAACACATTCCCATCCCTCAGGACATCGATCCCAGCTTTCCTACCTCTGACATCGAGGACGAAGACGATGAAGATGCAGACGATGATGTGTCTGCCAACCCAACTGCTGCTCGTAAGCAAAAGGCTGACGACGACGATGCTGTCGAGCCCCCTCGTGGACGTCGATCTAGCCGAACCACCATCGAGAAGTCATCGAAGGCAGCAGCACACTCTCCTCGCAGACTGTTTGGGCACTCTCCTCGTCGCCTCCGCTCCCCTCCACCACCTGGTCGACTACGCTCTCCGCCTCCCTCTCGCCGCACATCTCTCATCAATCCTCCGAATCTAGGTGCAGGTCCTACGGCAAAGAAAATAGCTGTTGCTCTTGCTCAACGACCAAACCGCACCCGAACTTCTTCTCTTCCGCGAACTCCTAACCCTTTCTTTGCCCGTGGCTACTCCTCCAACATCTACAAACGCACCTCCCGCTCTCCATCTCCCGGCCAAAAGGCATCTACCAAAACCAAATCCAGTCCTACTCACACCCGAGGACCAATCGACATCGTTGCCGGTCTCGAGAAGAAGAGACAAAAGCGGAAAGAAAAGTTCTGGCGTCAACACTGCCGCCGTGCCGCAAAGGACCAAATCCACTCCCGTGAAAAGATGGTCCCTGGCCGAGGCGCAGAGCGTATGAAGGAACTTGGCATCGAAGTCGCGGAGAGATTCAGAGCCTACGGTGTCGGCGTCAACGGTGGAAACGGACCAAAGCTCGTCCTTTCGATATAAACACCTCAACATTCTATCTATCTCGCTATTAACTCGCTACTACCCACACTACGTCACGCCACTGGCACGGGCGTAGACAAACGAACTATTAACGACCTACCAAAGTTAAGAGGTGTTCCCCTTTTGTCCTTTTTTATTTCCCTCTCTATCCTCTCTTCCTCGAAGACAAGAATTGATTTCTTCTTACCTTTCCCTTTGACTATTTCATATTCTATTTATACTCCATGCTGGATGCTTGATTATTTTTCCTATTGCGCAGATCGCAGTGAATACAGCTTCATGATATCCTGGCTTGACTTGACTTGGCTTGACTGTTTCAGCTAGCATTTGTTTATCCTTTTTCATTTCCCTTTTTTCTTCCCTTTCTTCTTCTTTCTATCCTTCTTCATGTCAATATTTTTATCTTTTTAACTCTAACTATTTCCATTCCTCCTTTTGCTTCTACTTTTTCTTTCATACTCTTATGTGTCTCACCCTGTTCGACCTTCTTCTCTATCCTTTCCCTCTGTACATACCTATATCTGTCCTTTAGTCCTTTTCGCTCATTGTACCTGAGACTCTGGAGTTGAATCCTCCCAGCTGGGGTTGGTCCTCTGTTTTAAATTGCATCTTTCATACTAGATTAGGCCGGGGAGGGGGTCTCCTTTCTATGCTATTGCTGATACTACATCTTATGCCATGATAACGACTGAATGAAATGAACCAAATCAATAAATCAACAAGTACCTGCTCCGTGTCTGCCACTCGCCATCTGCCATCTGTCATCATCGACTTTCCCTTCCGTCGCCCCAAAGGTAGCCTCCGTCATTTTGCCTTGACGTGGTTGTTAGGTTATAGCGCCCCCACGTGACCATGCCTTTTTCTTAACACCTCTGCATGATGACGTGATATCAAACCTTCCATGTCCTCTATATTAGAACTACATCCTGTGCAAAACATAGAAAAACTATGTCTACTGCAGCCAAATACCAGCCCTTTACTAAGTCCTTCACCTTTGATCTTTATTTTCTTACTCACGACGTTTGCCCTCGGTCAACAGCAGGCTTCTATTAGCTAGTTACCCTGTACTACTCATCAGCATAACAGATAAGATAGTATGGACGTTTGCAACAACCACGAAGATATAGGCTCCAGCATCACGATATCATCCTCCAGTTCTATTCTCTTAGGAGTGTTCGAACAAATACGGTTTCTTGTGCAGATAGACCGATCTCTATTGAGTATCTGACAACAATGAGTAGCGTCACCGGCCCAACGCGCTCTCTACGGAGCAACACAAACCTTCCAGCCGAAGAACCGTCTGCTCAGAAGTTGTTCAACAACATTCGAAATGAGATTTTAAACACAAACCACTCTACTGATCTGACTTTCCAAAATATTTCTCCTTCTGCCGGATTCCAAATTGCAACATCATTTTCAGAGGATCCCGAGATTGAAAGGGCCCTTCCTCGGTACGTTACCAAAACCAGCCACCACAAGAAGATTTGAAACAGCTTCTAAACATTATTCTAGCATTTCGTATAACCCTTTAACTAAAGTTCTGACTGCTCGAGTTATGCCGACTACAGTCCAAGACTGCCACCAAGAGTGGCTTTCAAACGAGCTGCTCGATATGGTTATGGCTGGATTCTTGACGGTAGCAGAAAGAGAGGAACTGAGACTCCGCGTTGGAACGAGTATGATGCACCTATTCAGCTTTTATTTCACCTTTCTTTCCTTTTTGAAGTTCGATTTGATTGACATTCTCTTATTAGCTTTAGCTGGTTTTGCGGCACCATATACCTCCGCTGTAAAAGAGCCTGATGCGTGTATCCTTCCTGACTCATTGCCTCTGCCAACTGTTGCTGTCGAGTCATGCTGGTCAGAGTCTTGGCCACGGTTGGAGGCTGATAGGGATCTTTGGCTTGTCGGAGGCACAGCTGTTGAGCTAGTGTTGTTAATTCGATGGACCAAGATAAGTAATGGCCGTGTAAAAGGAGATTTGCACGTTCATGGAAGGGATCTTGCTGGGAATGTTGTCTTATTACGGACTGAGGTATGTGACTGCTATATTTAATTTAAGAATATATTTTACAGCCACTAATAAGTACCAGGAAATCTTTCCTGCACCAGCAAATAATACAAACCAGGTGATTCCCATATCAAGAAGGCAACTCTTTGGCAGTTGCATCTTTCCTAATAGAAACCCGGCAGATACATATAATCTCTCTATTACGAACTTCCGCAGAATGGCAGACGGGCCTATTAGGTTTATGGGTTTTACTCCAGCCTAGCCCCCTCCCTCCTGAATTTACCTACACCTATGTACCCAAAAAAGCAATCGGTCATGCCCTTCCTCCCACTCTTCATAAACAAAAGCTTGCTCCCTTATTAATGTCGCAATGCTATTACCTTCATCATGGTTCTTACCCTCTTAAGTCAACATGTAATTAATCAGCACCTGTCTCAAGAAGACAGCTTGACTCTTGTCGACTTGTCAAACAACAAATCAACTAAGCTTATACCACACAGATATCTACTACGAAGGTCACAAATACACTGAAATAGAGAAATTAAGATATTTAGATTAAGATGCTCATGGGTGACCCTCTGTGATATAAGCAATGTACGAATACCGTCTCCATAATCTGCAATGAGGAATGGCACTCAACGTAAGGTTTGGGCATCTTTGCAATCAAGAAGTCGCGTGTTTATTCTCTGATAATAATTTCCTACATGGCCACTAATTATCAAAAATTTGGATTTCTTCTGTGGACTCAAACAGATGGTTAATCACGTCCTATTAATTTCTTAGAGAAAAAAGTCTCCTCTAAGCTTCTTCTAATCATAGGTGAATACTATGAATTCGAAGAATGTAAGGCTAAATAGAAGATCTTTAAAGCTAGAGTATAATATTATTTGACGTGGTTGTTAGGTTATAGCGCCTCCACGTGACCAGGCCTTTTTCTTAACACCTCTGCCGTAAACTACCAAAAGACCAAAAAGAAACAATCCAACCTCGAGTTTCTTCCCTGCAGCAGCTTCGCGCATCTCGCACCGCACACCACCGCACCCCTATAGCATTGCAACACGCTCCACTCAACTGACACCTCACTGCCGCCGCTCAAGGGACGTCCGCTGGCCCAGCTACTGCTGTAAGAACAGAGCAGACACACGCCTCCACGCCAGGAAGCTTCCTATTTTTCTTCGCCCTTCACCCTTCCACTCTCACGCACAAAGGCATTCAATACTACTTCTACCTCACACTGAGAGAGCTTCCCGCAGCCCACCATGTGGATTATCAACTGGTGTATGTACTCTGTCTTGCATTTTGAGCCTTTTTAAACCCCGTTATATCTTTCCTTGTTTTCATGAGGCCCCGCGGCACACCGAAGCGCATGCAACCTGTCAAAAACCTGTGAACACGTAGACTCGAGAAGGCTAACATTTTAAATCCCTCGACGGATTCTAGTCTACGATGTCCTCGCCTCGCTCGGCCTGCTCAACAAGCATGCCAAACTACTGTTCCTCGGCCTCGATAATGCCGGAAAGACCACTCTTCTGCACATGTTGAAGAACGACCGGGTTGCTCTCATGCAGCCTACCTCACACCCAAGTGCGTTTTTTTCTCAACCCTCGCTCACACTACATATAAGTAGACTGCAATAAAACCACCAAGCTAACGCCATACTACGTAAAACAGCCTCTGAAGAGCTGGCTATCGGCAACAACAGATTCACCACCTTCGATTTGGGCGGTCACTTGCAGGCCCGTCGCCTGTGGAGAGACTACTTCCCCGAAGTCAACGGCATCGTCTTCCTAGTCGATTCGATGGACGTGGAGCGTTTCCCCGAAGCCAAAGCCGAGCTCGATGCTCTTCTCAACATGGAAGATCTAGCCAAGGTCCCGTTCCTCGTTCTCGGAAATAAAATCGACCATCCCTCCGCTGTCTCCGAGGACCAGCTCAGAGCCGCTCTGGGTCTGTATCAGACCACTGGCAAGGGTAAGGTGCCGTTGGAGGGAATCAGGCCCATCGAGCTGTTTATGTGCAGTGTCGTGATGAGACAGGGTAAGTTCATGATCTGCCTACCCACACACCACTCGGTTAAACGCTACGAAGCTTGGGCCAATGCTAAGGACCTTGTTCGGGAATATTTAGGCTACGGTGAAGGTATCCGATGGATGTCGCAATACGTCTAAATGTCGCAAACCAGCTTCACAACAACAACAACAACACCACCACTGACTACACCACAACTGACTACGCTTATCTAAAATGGGAATGAACCGTCGATGCATGTATTCTCCTTTTATTTTCTTGTTATATCATGCTAGCAACTTACTTCACCAGAGCATGAACGACGGTGAGCGAGTACGTAGGTGCGCCTAATCACCCGCCTGCCCACTCAACTCACTCACTCACTCACTTGGCCGGACTCCCTTCTCACTACAACACACACACCCAGTCCTTTATCCCCCGACCCCGTCCAATGTCTCTAATTAATTCTCTACCTATTATGAATCCATCCAGCAAATCATAGCTTCTTTTGACGATTTATTTTATTTCTCTTTTATTTTCTATCTATCCTTTTTCTACTTGGATTCCTTCTCTCGTGTTCAAAGACATAGCTACATATAAATAGGCTCGCGGCTCTCTTATACACTTTCATAAAGCAAACCTCAAGCCAGATTGGTTTGGACAGATATAATGATCTGCTACGTAAGGAAGATAAGTTGAAGACGGGTCAAATGTATATTATTCGATGGGATCATTAGACAACAACACAACAGTAGACAGGAGACAGGTATAACATATTGAAAGTGAGCAAGGAGATACAAAAAAACGGGAAAGGGGACACACATCACACCACTCCCGGCTATGCCTTTTCTCCAACCAAGAACGAGCGAGCAAGTAAAGTGGAAAACCAGGTAAGAAGGGGGTAGGTAGGTAGGTAGGTAGGTAGGTAGGGAAATGAAATATCGACGTCGACGCCGTTTGGAAAAGATGCAGAGCAACTGGTGTAAAAGGAACTGGGAAGGGGAAGAGGAAGAGGGGAAAAAGGTAGGGGGGCCTAGCAAGCAAAGCAGAGAGCAGCAAGAGAAGAAGTGAATTATCCACGCTACTAGCTACTGATATACTGGAGCCGATAACTACCAACTTCTTTCCTTAAGCCACCTCAAGGAGATAAAAAAATCAGAGATGTCATTAAGTTGCCATGCCATGCCATGCCATGCCACCACCTGCCTGGGAGGGACGAGGGGGGAGGAAAAACCACAGAGCAAGAAAAGGGATCGGTCGGTGGGTAGTCGTCAGGGTAAAAGTACGTAGAGTTCCGTTCCGTTCACTGCAGCGCTTCATACAAATCGTACACGGAAGATATATTGTAGGCACAAAAAAAAAAAAAAAAAGTAGAAGAGAAGAAGAAAGTAAGTAGGTCGGGAAAGCAAAAAAGAAGAAGAGGTGAAGCTGAATGAAGATGAGGCCAATCGGCGCTGGTGCGGTCTGAGCTGGTCTCGTTCTAGCTCGGTCGGATGGGATTGGGAGAGGCGGGGGAGGGAAGAGAAAGAGGTATTTGTCGGTGGCGTAGATTCTGACAATCAATCGGACGCGAGATCAGGCCGGATGCTGATGGTTCGCCTACATGAGCGAAATGTGTCTTGGCGGCGTGTACATATACGGATATGCAATGAATTGGTTGTTGAGAATGCAGTGGTGTGAGTGTGTGAGTGTGTGTGAGTGTGCGCCGGTGGTAGAATGGTACGGAGGGTATGGTGGTCGGTTCAATCGAGTGGTGGTGGTTGGTGATGATGAAGATGGCGCGTATTATCTCCGCCCGAACCTGCTATATGAGGGAAAGCTCGTATATTTTCTCTTGTTTACTTTTTCTTCTGCTTCCTTGGAGGAGTGATGGGTCTGTTAGGTGCCATGCCTCCGTAGACGTACTTTTGTTTCTTTTCGGCTGGTTTCAGGATCTACAGGTGTGAGAAAAGGTTAGCGTCAGGAAAAGAAAAGAAAAAAAAAATTGTCCAGTTACAGTGAGTGGAGAGGAGAGCAGAGAGCATACCTGGAATGAACAGAGAAGGCTCTCGTCTACACTCATCATAGCTCCGGCATTGTCGAATTCTCCGCAGTAGTTTGGTGCGCTGAAGAGCGTGACCAGCTGCCGCTTGGAGAAGAACTCGTAGCCATCCTCGACTACCTGATGTGCTCGACAGATGAGGTCCATGTCATGCTTCTGCAAGAACCGCGAGACGACGTCGGGGCCGAATGTGAAGGATACACCTCGATCGTTTTCGCTCCAGCCGGTGATGTCCTTGTCAGGATCAGACCAGAGGAGATCGCAGAGGAGACCGCAGTCAGGAATCTAAATAGATCAGTAGAGTCAATCGTCGACAGCTCAAACTGACGCCATGCATAAAAGAGAGTAATAAATAATCAAGCTTGTATCCCAAAAAGGGAAGAGAGGGAATTCCCGGGGAAATGGCAAAGGGACAGGGAATAAAAAGAATGAAGAGACCGTCCTCCGGGCATCCGAAAATGGACGCGTATCAGTTCAATTGTCACACGAACAAGGGGGAGGGACTTACATCTGTTGGACGCATGACACGGCGAATCTGTTCCATGGAGTTGAGGTCGGGACTGAGACCACCGTGCATGGTGAAGATCTTCTCGTCGATGATGGCGGCAATTGGGAGGCAGTTGAAGCAGTCGGTAAAGGTCTTCCAGAGCTTGATGTTGTATCTTCGCTTGCACTCGTCGTAGAAGCCGTAGATACGGTTGATGGAAGCGCACTCGTGGTTGCCGCGGAGCACGAAGAAGTTCTCTGGGTATTTGATCTTGTATGCGAGGAGTAGACAGATGGTCTCGAGAGACTGCTTGCCTCGGTCTACGTAGTCGCCTAGGAAGAGGTAGTTGGCTTCCGGCGGGAAACCTCCGTACTCGAACAGGCGCAAGAGATCGTAGTACTGGCCATGAATATCACCGCATATCTTGCGCGAGTTAGTTTTTTTTTTCCCTCTTTCTGTTCTCTCTTTCGTCGACTCTTATACGGTTCAACATACCTTTATCGGGGCCTCCAACTCCAAAAGTATAGGCTGCGAAATGAAGATCTCTCTAGCCTTGGTGCAAAGATGGCGGATCTCGGACTCGAGCAGCTGGACCTGCTTTCCGGGACGACTGCCCCTCACCTCCAACAGTCTATCAATGATCGAATCCAAATCGATCTCGTTCTGGTCCGCCATCGTGTGTGGGTGTGCGTGGGGTGGCTACCAGTGCAAGGGAGAGAGAAAAAGAAGAAGAAAAAAAAAAAAAGGAAGAAAAAAAAAAAAANAGGGAGAAATATAAGACAGGAAAAAACCTCCCACGAGGACAGCAAAAAGTAGTCACGTCGCGTCAGCCAGCAGTGGTCTATGGGTCGAAGGGGGTCAGGCAAGGCGCGAAGAGGCCAGAAGAGAAGAGAAGGCTCTTGTTATCTGTTGCCTCTTGCTGTCGGGATGCTGAGAAGAAATGATTAATAATGATTAGCTGGAGATGCACGACGGGAGGGAAAAAAATGGAAAAGCCGTTTCAAGCATGGCAGAACCGGTTAAGAAAGATGGAGCAGAACCAACCTTGGGACCGGCTAGGGTCAAAACGTAGACGAGCTGCCGCCGACACTGAGAAAGTTGACGGACGAAAGACGAAGGACAGTGATAAGAGTAGTAGTAGAAGAAGTAGAAGTAGTAGTAGAAGAAGAAAAAGAGGTCAGGCCCTGATGGCCAGGCAGGGTTGGGGAAGCGGGTAGACGCAGAAGTAGATGCAGACACAAGACGTGTAACAACCACGAGGAAGTAGAAGAAGGAGACGAATATCAAGCAGCTGAAAGAAGAAAAGCTATCCCGCCTGGCTTGTTATTTTTTATTATCTTCGTTTAAAATCACCGTTTGGCCCGTTCTTGGTCTGCGTAGACGGGACAAGGGACTCGACACCGGCGCCTCGTTGGGTGAGTCTTTTGGAGTGAATGGGATGCCAGCAGCAGCAGCAGCAGCAGCAGCAGCAGCACACGGAAAGCGAGCAAGGGAAGACAAGTTGATACCAACACACAAGCTGCGAGCGAGCCAGGCAAGGTCAAGGATTCGCCTGTCTTAAGGCTGGTTTGTTTGTGGTCGGTGGTTAGTTAGATGGGCTCTCGATCCGATCGATCGTAGTAGATGCGTGCGTCGTTCTCGTGTGCGGGTTGAAAATTTTCGACGAAACGCGCAATCGGAGCGAAAGAAGTGGCGTGAAGTAGCGCGAGCAGGGGGTTTTTCTTTCTTTCTTCTCTGACTGGAGAGAGCCGTTGAGTGGATGGCTGGGAGATGCGAGATGGTCGACTGCTGGGGCTGGTTGAGTTGAGTTGAGTTGAGTTGAGAGAGAGAGAGGGCGGTTGCTGGAGCGGCGCTGGGGCTGGTGGTTTGTTTGGGCTGGCGGTGGTTGAAGGGAAGAAGAAGAAGAAGAAAGAAAAAAAAAAGGGAGGGCGAGAAAAGCCGGGAAAAGGCGAGCGCGGGACCAGGCAAGGCAGGTTTTTGGGGCTAAAAAAGCACAACAACAACATCAATATCAACATCAACAACAGCATAACATCATAATATTAATATCATGAGATATCTACTGCTTATGCTTTATTTCTACGGATGTGATATTTACTGATAGATGGATTTACGTGTTTACTCGACGATCAACAAAGCAAGTTATTTTTTATTTTCTTCTTGAGCCCAACAGCTAAGCAAGAACGAGACATCCAGAGAAGACGAGAGAAGCCAGCCAGAAGAGCGTGAAAGAAAGGACGAAGAGGAAGAAGAAGAAGAAGAAGAAGTTAAAAACCACGCTATGCAAACGCCAGATCAGAAAGAGAAAAGAAAGAAAAAGGACAAAAATGCCGCCCAGGGGAGAGAGTAATGTACAATCGGTCTAAAAGGGGGTGGGGGGGATAGATGTGATATCTAGGGATATTCGGTATACCTCCTCCGACATGCCCGACTGTAAGAGTGCGTTAAGGTAGTTAGGCAGGGGCAGCAGCTCAGCGTCAAGTCATCATTAGTTTGTGCGGTGCAAGGAAAAAAAAGGAAGCAAGAGTGAAACGCAGCAAAGCAAGGGATTGAAGCAGACAGAAAAGGTATTAGGCAGGCCGCGCGCAGAAGGGGGAGATGTATAAACCAAACACAGTCTTGATTCTTGGTCTTGAGGAAAGGAAAGGAAAGAAGAAGAAGCAGCCTGAACTCCGATAAACGTGAACGTGAACATGCATCCGAAGCAAAAGCAAAGCAGGAAAAGAGGAAAGAAGAAAGAAGAAAACCCAAGTGGTATAAAGCAAAAAGAAAAAAGGAGGCAAGAAATAGACAGTAGAGCAAGCATCCATCCGTCATTCGAGAGTGAGAGCAAGGAACAAGAGAAGAGATTGATCAATATCAAGTCAGTCGATCAGTCTGTCAGTCGGTCAGTCAACGAGGGGGGGTTCACTCGTCCCTGAGCAAATAGGAAAAAAAAAGTGTCTGAAAAAAAAAAGGAGCTCCTCGACTGGCTTCGAGCATATCAAGCAAACAAAAACAGCAGTAACTTTTTCTTCGATCCGTTCATTCGTCATCCTAGTTTCTCTCCGGGTAGATAGGGAGAGAAAGTAAATAGGAAAAATAATAAGAGGGGGAAAAGAAACGCTTTTCTATATCCGAGAAAGATAAGGGAAAACCGTGAATATATAGGATAGGAGGTGGAGTAGAGAGGTAGAGGTAGATCGGCTGGAGATAGTTTGGAGGTTCTGGGGTTTGTTTGAATTTCGCCCGTGGACACAGACGGCTGGTACTTGTCTGGTTTGATATTCGCATAAAATGAAAAAAGATTCGTATGCCTCCCAATTTTGTGTGTGTGTGCGAGTGATTAAGATTAATACAGTATATGCTTTGATATGTATGTTGTTGTTGTTGTTATTGTTGTTGTGTTTGTTTTCTTTCCTGGGGTATATTTGTTGAGAGTAGAAGTATTTGGTTAAGAGTGTGATCAACCAAGTGCCCGACCACCAGTTACGATGATCTGGCTGCTTGTTCGAGCCATCGGGGGCGGAGGTCTTATTGGAGCTGCGGGTGAGTGGTGGAATTCAGGGGTCTGCGGATGCAGGTTGATGTTCTTGGTGGTGTTGGTCGTCGTCCAGCCCAAGTTGTCATCACCGAGCACGGTCAGCCAGTTGGTCCCGACTTCATGCTTGAGGGCTTCGAGGCGTTGGCGGTACAGGTCACCGCTGACGTCCCAGTCGATGTTGTCGAGGCCAGGAAAAGGGGTCCGGCTTTTGGGCGTCTCTACTTCAGTCGTTGTAGTGGTCGTGGATATAGAAGTTGTTGTGCCCGCCTTTGGAGAGTCGTCTGTTGCAGGAGTTGCAGGAGTGGGGGTCCTGGCAGCAGGAACTGGAGTGACGGGGCGCACGGTGGTTGGAGACACCGGCAGCTCTTCCCGCTGCTGCTGTTGCAGCATCGTCTCTCGTGGCTTTGACTTTGACTTTGACTTTGGATTGTCAATGAACGGGTCAGGCACGGGTTGACTTCTGACCACGGAACCGTCGGGGAACTTTGTCTCTGGCTGGACAGGCAAGGTAGTCACAGGAGCAGCATGCACGGCAGCTGTGTCATTGGCGCTGACACCAACAACTCGCTTTCTATGATGCTTCTTGCGACGAGGGGAAGTCACATCAACCCCTGCGTTTGCCGACGTCGATGGGACGCGAGGCTTAACAACATGCGCCTCTGGCGAGAGTAGCTCCTGGTCCACGGTAGTAGTAGTAGTGCTAGTAGTAGCACCAGCACCAGAAGTCGACACGGTAACTGATACGGCCTCAGCCTTGGAATCAGCCTTCTGTTCAAACTTTCGAATGACAGGGGCTGCTTCAGGCTCTGCAACTCGCTCAACCAACTGCTTTCTCTCCGAATAAGACGGGCCCGTGTTATCAATAAAGATATCCTCGGGGTATCCAGGCGTCTGCCTAAACAAGTTGAAGATGGTAACCCGGTGTCCAGAGTGAGATTTGGTAAAGGGATTCCCGGATATCCAGATCTCGCGGATATAAGGGATGGCAGTCAGCCGGGCCAATTCGACGGGATCCGTGATGGCGTTGTCACGCAGATCCAGACGTTCGAGCGAGAGCAGGCGTTCAACACCGGCTATCGAGCGAAGCCTGTTGCCACGGAGATTCAGAGAGGTTATGGCTGGCAAGGGGCTGCGGGAGAGAGAGTGCAGCGAATCTATCATGCAGTGGGATAGATTTAGAGATCTGAGAGCCACGAGCGAGGCGAGGCTGTCTGGCACCTCAGTGAAGAGGTTCCAGGAGAGGTCAAGGGAGTGCAAGGTATTTGCTACGGGAGCGAGACTGGCTACGCTGACGCTGGTCAGGGAGTTATCCGTGAGGTTGAGGTGCCTGAGGAACCGCCACTTAAAGGGGCTCAGGTATGTGTGGTTATTGTAGTTGCTATTGTTGCTGGCGGATGCAGCAGTGGAGGTGGAGGCCATCATGTTGGAGATGCCACGGTCACCACGGGGGAAGAAAGTGGAAAAGGACTCGCTGGAGTCCGAGCTACCTGAGCCAGATCGTTTCATCTTGGAGGACTGTCCTCGATGATGACCATGACCGTGGTTGTGATGGTTGTGGTGGTGGTGGTGGTGATGACGGTGGCTGGATCCAGGCTTGCTGGCGCTGGTAGGCCTGCCACCCGGAGAGGTACTGCCAGCACGGCCGTGTTTCTTTCTGACACCGACACCGGCACCACCTTCAGACGAGTCACCTCTGAGCATGGCCGTGCCGCCCTTGGGACTGGCGCTGGTTCCAAAGTCAGGTTCGGCCACGGGAGATCCAGGGGCAGACAGAGACTTTCCCAGCTCCGGGGCGGTGGAAGAGTAGTGGTGGTGCTGGTGGTGCTGGTGCTGGTTGTGGTGGCTATGGCTATGACTATGACTATGGCTACTACTAGACGGCCAACCAAGGACAGGAGAAGGCTGAGATTTGGACGACCTGCGCCTCCGCTTGTCAATGTCATCGAGCACGATCCCCGTCAGCAAGTCACCGATATCCTCTAGCTGGGCGCGCTTGAGCGTAAGCGACCTGAGCTGCTCGGCGAGCCTGTCCCAACCAAAAAAGGAGCGAAAGTCTACGTCGATGATCTCCAGGGCCGAGAGGTTCTTGAAGGAATGCAAGGGAACCGCAGTATCAAAGGGGAACTCCTCGTATCCGCTGATGAGTCTGGCACGGTGGTCTGGCGCGAGCCTGAGGCAGGGGATCTTGGTGAAGGAGGAATAGAGGTATTTGAGGTCTGCTTCCAGGGCAGCCTTGGCCTTTTCCGACTTTGAGACCGAGTCCCGGGAGGTGAACGATCCGAGGCCAAAGGAGGACCAGAACGAGCTCATGGTGGACATGACGCTGCGGACGCTGGAGACGGAGTGAATCGAGTCCCTGTCTCCTCCGCCGCCGCCTGGTGCGCTGCCACGGGGCCGCTGCGGCTTGCTGAGAAAGGAGACGTAGGCAGAGGAGGTCTCATTGTTGATGTTCTCGAGGCGGATGTTAAGCGGTCCCACGGGCACGGAGAGCTCCTCGAAGCGGGAGAGCAGGTAGAAGAGGTGGTGGGGGGTCAGGGTCAGTCTGGCAGGCCGGACAGAGTCAGAGGTGAGGCCGAGTGTCCCCAGGGAGAGCGCAGCAGCGAGCGCAGAGGCAGTCGAGGAGCGTCCAGGGACTCCATGGCTCTGCTGGCGGGAGTGTTGACTGTGGTTGCGATTGTGATTGTGGTTGTGGCTGTGGTTGTGGTTGTTGTGGGAGGAGGAGGAAGAAGTGTTGTGGCCGGTCGAGGAAGACGCTGCGGCAGAGTTTGACTGGGACGAGGAGAGGTCGACGCTCCTCGACTGGCGCCTCATCTGCATCGCATTTGCGAGGGCCTTCTCGTGCGTACGGACGAACCTGGCGAGACTCTACAGAAATGTTAGCTTCTCTTCTTCTTCTTCTTCTTCTTCTTTTTATTTGTTTTGTTTGTTTGTCGCCTTTTGAGGGCAGCTGGTTTCATGTTTGTTTGTTGTTATGGCAAAACGGTACCTTGATGAAGAGCTGCCCGTCCTCCGTGTTGAGTTTCTCCATGGCGAGCCTCTGGACACTGCAGCTGATGGTGTCTTCAAGCAGCAGCAGCAGGCAAGGCTTCTTCGCGGACGGTTCATATGGAAATCGCGGAGTAGCGAGGCATGTTTGTGGCGAGCTCCCGGTCCAGTTGAGATTCGAGTCGCAGCCGACAGCACGACAGAACAGGGGACAGGAGTAGAATAAAAGCAGAAGTAGAGAAGTAGAGAAGCAGAGAAGTAGAAGAAGAGTAAGAGAGAGAGAGAGAGAGATGGAGCAAAGAGGAGCAGACGGTTATATGTTATGTTACGGGGGGGAGGGCCCTCTCTGTGGCGAAGGGCAACAAGGTGGTTCTCAGCAGCTCAAGGGGACTCGCAGAAAAAAAAAGATGGCGGACCAGCTGGTGGTTTTCATGTGCAGGTTTTGTGGATGGTCACCAGGTCCCCCTGAGCGAGCAGAGGATGACAGCCAGGCACCTAGTGATGGTGATAGCAGTAGCCAGGAGGAGGAGGAGGAGCAGACTCCCTGGAGATGGCTGATAGCTGATGGCTGATGGCTGATGGCTGATGCTGCTCCAACGTGGACTGTTGACTCTGCCAACGGTCGACCAGTAGCCCCTGAGAGAGACAGCAGGCAGTTAAAGGAGAGACTGTGACTCTCAACTGGCGAGAGACCAAGGAGGAGATGTAAAGAGAGAGGATGTAAGTAGGAGAAGATGTAATAAGAGAAGAAGAAGAAGAAGAGTAAAAGAAGAGAAGAGAAGAGAACCCCTTATCCCTATCCTTCTCCCTAATAATGTCTACTACTGTCTATCGCTGTATCTTCTTCTTCTTCTTCTTCTTCTTCTTTCGGCGTGGGCGCCCGCTGTGGCTTCTGATTGGTCGCTCAGTTAAAGAGCAGCGAAAAAGTGACAGGCAGGAAAGGCAAAAAAGGGGGGATCCTTTTACATAGTTACATTTGCATGATAGAGATAGATAGATAGATAGAGATAGAGATGCTGATAAAGATAGAGACACTGATAGAGATGCTAGAGGTAGTGATGGTGATCTAGAGGTAGTGGTGATGCTTCTGCTCAGTGCTCGGTACTATGGCTGTCTTCGATATCAACACTGGATGGAGATCGGTTCACTCTCTTACGGAGTATTTACCTGCAACCCATATCTCTTTTCCCTCTTGAGTCGAAGAAGAAAAAGAAAGCATAGGAAGACGAAGAAGCAAAGAGGAGTTTACTTAGTTTGAGTTCTTTCTCCTTGCTTTTTCTGCGTCTTTCTTTGCTTCTTCTGCTTTGCTTGCTTTTTCTCTCTCGTTCTTCTCCCCTCTCTCTGGCTCTCTGGGCTCTCTGGGCTCTCCGGCTGGTGGCTGGTGGCTACCTGGGACATGCTGCTGGTCTTCTCTGAGTTACTCTGGCTTCGACATGGAGACGGAGGAGATGGACAGTCCGGAGGCTCTGTGAGTTCGCAAGTGGACTGGACAAGGGACTCCCCTTACTCCCTCTCAACTCTGCTCGATCAGATCATCTTATGTATCATTTTATGTATCATCTTCTGACTGCCTCTTGACTGTCTCTTGACTGACTCTTTAAGTCTACGGTACGGGTACAAAGCATGACTTGCCTCCCCCTGATGACCACGACCACGGCCATAACTATCTGTATCCTGTCTGCCTGCTTACTTTCTTAACTGACGACGGTTTCACTGCCGTCCGCCTGCCTGCAGATGGCCAATGACAGCTTGACCCGGCCATCTCTCTACTTGCTTATAAGTATATACTTCAGAGAAGTCAAAAGTGTACTCGTTTATAGTCTTCCGGCAGACAAGCATAGACGAGTAAATTCATGTACGACGATAAGATAACCCAGATGGAGAGTACTCTTTCCCATGGTACAACACGATAATACTACTATAACTAATAAATAATATCCATCTCTCTACCGTACACTTCTCCGGTTAAAGGGTCGAAAAGCCGTCCTACCCACCCTGCCTGCTGCACAAGAGAAAATTTCATCGCTTTTCATCTCCACCCGCAGAAGGACAACCCCTCCATCGGACCATCGATGACGATAACGATGACGGGCAGGACAAGATCAATTGAGGCGGATAGACTAATCAATAGACAGCCTTACCTTACTCCATAGCCATTCTGACTCCGACATCCCACTACAGCCTCATTTTCAGGCTTTTTTATTTTAGTTATCTCCATCCATCGGCCTCGATCTCGACATTCGACATTCGACATCCACATCTTCTTCACCGCTCAGTCTACGCGCCACATGCAGAGAACATCCATACTTGCATCCTTCCTGTACGGAGTATACTTATTATATATGCATGTACAGGCGCAGCAGTCAAGGAGGGATGTTGCTAGGTAGATAGAGGTGCAGACTGTGCAGTGCAGTCGACTTGCTTTTTCATCTCGTCTTTCCCTGCTTATTGGTGCATTCTCGTTCCAACGTCTGGTCTAGATATTAATTGAGCTCACCGCGATTGTTGATAGTCACATATGTAACTGCTTACTTACTTACCAGCAGAGTCTCTCTCATTGACTTTCTACCTGCCACCAGTCAAGCAGCAGAGACTCCGTAGTGACGTCGACAACGGGGCATCCGAAGTCTTCCTGCTTCACTCTCTCTCCCTCTCTCCATCTCCACCGTGGGCTCCTCTCCGTGCTAAAAAACTCTTCTTCTTCCGCCGAGCAGAGGGAGGCTGCAGCGCATGCACAGAAAAGTACACTACTCGCTCACTCTTGTGTGCATGGGGAAATATGATATCGAATCAGCTTGCTTTTTTCTCTTCCTTTCTCTTTCTCTCTCGAGCTCGGGTTCCCTTTTTCTGCGCTTCCTAGGCCGAACTAGCGAGTTTTAGTTAGCTGCTCGGGTTCGTCTTAATTTTATAAGAAGGGTGTAAACTATAGGCCGGGATCCATGCATTGCAGATGCAGCAGGCTCATGCATGCAGGCATCTTCCCTCTTTTTGCTTCTTCTTCTCCTTCGTCTCCTTCGTCTCTTGTCTCTGCTTTGCTTTTCATCGTCGGTTGCGGTGCAGTCGGTTGGTCGGTCTCTTGCGTCGAGGGGCGGCCGATCTCCTGCGAACGGGATATATTTATATATAAACCACCCTTAACCAGCTATCAACTATCAGCTAGTTTTAGATAGACCCAGTTATGAACGGAATCCTCACTGTAGGCGTATTATTTACTTATTCGAACTGGTTTTATTCGGATGTGTCGGTACTCGGTACACTACTATGCAGGGAGTAAGTATGTGTGAAACTGTTTATACACCCACGATCCAGACGGACATCACCATCACCATCGTCATCGTGAGTGATGGATGGGATGGATGGATGGATGGACACGGCTATTCTCCGCCCTTCAGAAGAAATTTTGTCCCATCTCCACCCGGACGGAGCATTCTTCGCTCGCCATTTGCAGTTTAACCAGGTCTCTCCGTATATACACTCTTACTTACGAGGGCCATCGCCATCACGAAGCACAAGACGCCCCCGTCCGAGTGCATTGGACTAATAGTAGTACTCCGTAACCCATCGAAAAAAAAGGACTAGAGTAGTGAGGAAGAATGAATCGACATCGACATCAAGGATCGCCGTTCACCCTCCTACGTTGCGAAATTGCCCATCCCATCTCCGTGACCACGGCCAAGGACGCATCGACGGCTTTGCTTTTTCACCAGGACTGGGCGCATCGACTGCTCCGCCTATGAGGGGGAGAACCGCCACCGGCTCGAGCATGCATATACGCACATACACGCACAGAGAGCTGACTGCTGTGGTATATATTAAAGGCGGCCACTGGCGATGCAGAGCAGTTGAGCCACATCGAGCTGAGATAGATGGCGACGAGCATCGAAAGCTGAGTATCAAAAAAATGAAGCTGAACAGCCAACTACCATCTAATCTACATACTCCGTACTCCGTACTTCATTGAGCCATCAAAACTCGACGGAGAACTCTTGTCCAGATGATTCGATGTCTCGGACTTTCTTTTCTTTTCATGCGCTGTGATCTGTGATGTGATTTCTTTTCGGCTTCATGATCACCATCTTTCTTGTGTCTCTCTCTCTGTCTCTCCTTGTCTTCTTCTGTCATGAATGGCGCGATATCGCAGCGCACTGATTTGGTCGAGCAGACGACTCCATCCTTTTGGCTAACCTGCTAGTCTCCAGTTTAGTTCACTCGTTAGTTGGTTAGGTTACCCTAGTTTAGCATCCTGATCTTGATCCTCATGCTCGGAGAGGCGCTGCTGGGTCTTCTGATCTCGTTAAAAGCCGTCGCTGCCAGTTCCCACTCACACCTCACATGGCATTTTGGCGGCGGCGGCGGCCAGGGGGGGTGTGAGCGATGCGCCCGGCTCAGCCAGTTATAAAAAGAACAATTTGCTGCTGATGCTGGGACTCGTGGTTGGGATCCCAGGCAGGGCTCCTGATAAGTAGAGAGTGTGTATGTATACTTAGTGACCGCAGGCCGCAGTATTCTCATTGGCTTCCCGCGCGATGGAGTTTCCCTTCAGCCTTACATTACACTCTATGCTAAGTGTAGTTGATGTACCGTCCAGTGATCAGGTTTTGGCTGCGGGATGCTGACTTGAGATACTGGCTTGATCTGTCTTCTGCCATGCAATCCATGGTTTATGGCATGCCATGTGTTGTAACGATTTCCTGGATTCGCGCAGCGGCCGACTCCATCGACCAAAAACCTCCCTATCCCCGGCATTCAGACACCGCTTGGTTTATTTCGCAGAAATAACACGGAGACCGGATATATTGCAAGTGGTAGCCAATAATGGAGCCCCTCTCGTTTCGTATCTTCATCATCATCATCATCACCATGCTCTGCTCTACCCCTCCATCCCCACCATGAGGCTTGTCCTGAGTCTTGCTCTTCAATCTCGTTGCTCCTGTTCAACCGCCTTGAAACACCAACGAAATTGAACCCATCTTTCAATTTCTTTCCCCTTACCTTTTTTGACTTCTCTGCCTTCACTCTCTGACTTTTACCCCTGAGGAACCCGCGTCACAGGTAAGTAATTGTACCTCCAAGTACTCCTCGAGCCCCTTCGGAACCTTCGCTGGAACACTCCTTCAAATGCGCATGTCATCTTCAGTTCTCCTTTTTGATTAAACCGTACCGTCCTTCGGCTCCCGTCACTATATTACCCCCCCTCCCCGCCCGCCCCAGGACAAGACACGGCAGGGCAGAACAGGAGGGCGTCGACCCTTCTTCCCCGCCACCTATCATAGGTAGGAATCACCGTTCTGGCTCGGATAGACGGCCTGCCGCCATGCGTCTCCCGCGCTAGGGTTGCCATTCATGATGGCGGCCGGATGGGCTTGAATGTATCAGTGTAGCGTACGGAGTAGCGTAGCCCATGTATCGTAAGTATGTCTGTAATTATGCACATGCGTCTGCTCTCGTCCAGTTGCCTTGGTTACTGGAAGGAATAAAGAAAGAAAAATATCGTACGAAAGAAAAGAAACGGATGGCCTGACTCCTTTTCTTCTATCCCGCGTCGAACAACCCCGTTTATCGGCTCAGGGATGGCGAAACGTCATCGTCCATCGTTCCATCCTTGGAATTGGGGGAGGGGAGAGGGGGTCACCCCCGGCCACCTTCATGTATGTAAGTGTTCAGACTCCGTAGTCGTAACTATGTATGCATCTCATCTCATCTCAAGTCCTTGGGGGAAGGGCCGGGGGGCTGGGAGGGAAACCTAGGGGGTGGGCAAATCACAGCCAACAATCTCCACGGAAACGTCCCAGTCCACAGGGCTGCCCTGTCTCCCGGCGGAATGGAGTCGCTCTGTTTGGCCGCTCTGTCTTTTTGTCTTCCTGTCTGGCGTGGGTTAAGATCAGGGTTTGGAGACCTGTCTGTCTTGTCTCTTTCGCCGTTAGCGACGGGACTAAGTTGCCTACTTTCTAGTTACCAAAGGGCGGACCAACGAACAGGCCACCGGTTTGCCCTCTCCTCACTTCCTCACCGACCTTTTGACATAGTACAAACGTCATTGTCAAGTTGTCTTCCTGGATAGACTGTTCTCTCGATGGCGACAATTCCATCACCGGCCGAAAATTCTCCGTTCAGATCCCTCCAAGAACACACGGTGCTGGAGTGAAGCCGGCTAAAGGCCAGATGCAAGTAAACAGCACTAGGGAGTACTCCGTAGTTAGCTGTCTGATTGTTTAGCCTGTCAATTTAGCTGCTTGTCTAGCAGAGTAGATTTGGTAGCTAGTGTTAGAGACAGACGGGAGCCCATCAAGAACATGTCGCACGGACCGTCTGATTTTCCCTTTACACTCTGCCAGGGGTTGTCTGTGCCCTGTAAGTAAGATACTTCGTTATGGTTATCGCTTTTCGAGGATGAGCCTTGTTGGTGATAGCGTCGTCTGTCGCAGCGACGTTCCGAAGGATGCAAAAGTCGTGACACATAGGTTCGTTTCCATACGCAACGGGACTGGCTGGGTTCACGCCTCTGCATACAATACACCTCTCAACCTGCATAACAACCACGACCAATGCAAGCAGCAAGCAGTCGAAGGATGAAAATCAGATACATATAGATTGCCCTCCGCATTAACCGTTTGCTTTGTGGAGTACCCCTGCCGCCTCGACAGCATTAAGTAAATGATTATTGAGATTCCTCAACCAAAGTCCGCCTTGATCATCGCATCTTCAATCGACAGTTCGTATATACCGCGGTTTTCCCCTCCTTGAAGGTTGAGGATCTGTCCCGAGCGAAAACTGAATTCCGCGTGACTGTTCATTCCTTCCATCGAAAGACGGTGTGATATGCGATGGGGACGCGACAGGCATACGTATGGATTGTATCACGGATGTCGCAAGTCGTCGTCAACTAATACTATATGGAGTACGCAACTGGCAATATTGCCTGTTTCTGCTCCGTGTACATGGCTATTATTGCCATGCTGTGTACGGAGTATGGTGTATGTACAAGTACTTATATAACGGTACAAGGGCCGTCTCTGGGCTGCATCGGGGAAGCGAAGCCATCTCGCCGGAGCCTTCGTCTCTTCGCGCCAAGATCGGTAACAAGAGAGGACGTGAAAGTCTTGTTTTGCCAGGAGGTTGCGTATACCAAAGCGTACAACCCCGCGATAACAGGCTATCGCGGCAGACGACAGACATCACAGGACTCTTTGATATCCCCACGCCATGGCCCGTAGCGCGTTAGTTGAGGCTGGTGTCCACGAAGTGTGATATCTTAGTCATCGTACTCGGAGAACGTCCATGCTCGGCTTTTTATAGAGCGGACGACATCGTCTGCGCTGAGAGCAAGACGGACCTCTATTTGCTGCTCCATTCTCAATATATGGCGGGGAAACGGTTATTTCCCGAGGACACGGTGGCGTCCTCTATATCTGGTGTACACGCTTTCACCCATAGGCTGTTTTCTGGCGCATAGAAAACCCATATTCATGGCCATTATGATATCATCCTCTACATCACCTGAAAAACCAACGTCAACAGAAGACGAGCTTCATTGGTTCTGAGTGCTTCATGATACTCTGGTAGAGAAAGTAATCAAACACACCAATGGAATCAAGGGCTAAGTTTCCCAGGAAGGAAAATGCAGGATTTTATTTGATATTGAGGAGTACTTTTGACTTCCTCACCACATGTCAGAGTTCGGGTATCAAGCCAAATAATAAAATCTGGGGATAACACAAGTAAAGCAACTAGTTACCTAGTTGCCTTGTAGTTATACCGAGCTTTGTAACATGTTCGATGTCTGTTTTGTCTCAGCTCGAAGAAACCGTGACACAGGCTGGAGTAACCAGGGCGCATGGCTCACCAACTAGCGAGTGCCCCAAGATCATCTGCCTCGTGGTCACACCGGATCTTGAGTTCAATAATATATCTCAAAATTATGGCTGCCTTCTTCTTCTCCATCCCACACACCAACTTCATAAAGGACTCATTTTTGAGGCCTTTTAGTGTGGCTTGGGGCTGATACGAGTTCGCTTAACACGGAGAAGATAGCCTCAGGCCCTCTAAACTTGTCCGTCCCCTTATCCCGCTTTGACTCGAGCCAGCTTTGGGGATTGTTTTATTTTATTATTCCAGCGGCTCGTTCGTCTCATCTTCATGTTATCCGATCGCCTTCAGCCTGGTTTTAACCTGGTGATTCGCTTCTTCTTGGGGCCTGAGACTGCCCGGCGTTGCCCTTTGCTCGACGTTGCTTCTTTTTCTGCGAGGAACAAAAAAAAAAAACAAAAGCAAAAAACAAAAACAAAAAATATAAAAATAGCGAAGATCTGATAAGATATTGATGACATAATATGTTTAATATTATATAATCATGTCTTACTCAGCCATGACGTCGTTGGCCGAGGCCGCCTTCTTTGACATCACCGTCAACCTCGATTCGTCCAAGGTGTTGTGTCTCAATTATATTATTATCATTGCTGGAGATGCCAACATCTTCTGTTTGTGAAAGCTAGCTGATGATAATGATTTTCTGCATGCGGAGCGCTTTCCGCTGTAGTGATTGGCATAATGTCGACATCCACAAACCCACAGTCGGATGAGCACAAGCTCCGGCACCATGCCACCACCACCGATGGAGATGCAAATGAGCCACAAAACCTCCCAGACTACGGGACAAGGTTCATTAGTTCAGAGCACCTCGAGCAGTTCAAAAAGGCTCTTGATGCCCCCGAAGCGCTGTCCCTCACTGCCGTGAACGACTGGCGACCTATCAATCAACGAGTACGAAAGCCTGCGAATGGGCGTAAACCGAGACGAAGACGGAAGGACGAAACCCGGGAAGGATTCGTATATACATTGCTGAAATGGCCATTCCTTATATTTGTTTTGACGTGGATAGCTGTACTGAGCTTCTGCTATCTCCTCACACGTTTCTATATACTCTTTTATGAGAACCTGTTTTCCTGGAAAGGGAAGAGGCGCAGACTACGAAAGACACTTCGATCTACGGAGAAATACGAGAGATGGAAGGATGTTGCAAAAGAATTGGATGCATTCTTGGGCAATGATATCTGGAAGGAGGACGACGAGTATGCTTACTATAACCATGTCACAGTCAACGCTGTCGTTACACAGCTGCAAGACCTGAGGTCGAGGATCCAAATTGCCACAGACGAAGGCCGCAATTCGGAGAAAGAACACGCCGTCGAAGAGCTTCGTGCTCTGCTCGAGGCGTGCATCAAGAACAACTTTGCTGGCGTTGAGAACCCAAGGCTCTACAGTGAAACGTACTTTGGAACAAAGGACCTCGTTCAACAATTCATCAACGAAGCTGAGGCATCCTTGAGGATCTTGCTCGAGAACGGCGGTTTACAGGACCATGACAAAGCGCTTTTCTTCAAGCATCTAGACACAAACTTTGGACGAACGGCTTTGTGTCTCTCTGGGGGGGCCACCTTCGCCTACTACCACTTTGGCGTGGTTCGGGCCCTTCTAGACAACGGGGTGCTACCTGATATCATATCTGGAACATCTGGAGGTGCCCTTATTGCTGCCTTAGTTGCCACAAGAACTGACGATGAACTAAAGCAGCTACTTGTTCCTGCACTTGCGCACAAAATCAAAGCCTGCCGTGATGGCTTTGCCGTCTGGGTGAGACGGTGGTGGCTCACGGGCGCACGATTTGATACCATGGATTGGGCGGAACAGTGTAGTTGGTTCTGCCGTGGTTCGACGACGTTTCGAGAAGCATATGAGAGGACAGGTCGCATTTTGAATGTATCATGCGTACCGTCCGACCCTCATTCCCCAACCATCCTGGCAAATTATCTGACCTCCCCCAACTGTGTAATCTGGAGCGCTGTCATTGCATCTGCTGCGGTCCCAGGCATCCTGAACCCTGTCGTTCTTATGATGAAGAAACCGGACGGAACCCTGTCACCATATTCCTTCGGTCACAAGTGGAAGGATGGCAGCCTGAGGACGGATGTTCCCTTGAAAGCGCTAGATATCCATTTTAATGCTACTTTCCCCATAGTTTCACAGGTAGGGCTAAAATGAGGCACCGATATTTTTGATTGTGTTATTGCAAAATGGTTTACTGACAAGGTTATTCAGGTTAACCCGCATATCAGCCTCTTCTCGTTCAGCACCCGTGGTAGTGTTGGCCGCCCAGTTAGTCACCGCAAAGGTAGAGGCTGGCGTGGCGGCTTCCTTGGCTCTGCTATTGAACAGTTCATCAAGCTCGACCTCACCAAATGGCTAAAGGTCCTCAGACGCCTTGAGCTACTTCCTCGCCCACTTGGACAAGACTGGAGCGAGGTATGGCTCCAGCGTTTTGGTGGCACAATAACCATATGGCCTAGATCGGTTTTGTCTGATTTTTACTATATTCTATCAGACCCATCCCCGGAAAGATTAGCTCATATGCTACATGAGGGTCAATCAAGCACCTTCCCAGCAATTCAGTTCATCAAGAACAGAATGAAGCTGGAGAATGTTATACGTGAAGGCTACTTAAAGTACACCTCTCCTGACAGGAATCCCAATGCTGCGGATTCTGGAATCCGACGTAGGCGTGTGCCTACCCGGTCCCAGTCTGAAAGAGTTATTGGAGCCGCGATCAACGGTGAACAAACCGTCGATCTGTTAAGTGATCAAAACGTAAACGGAACCTATACTTCTGATGAACAGTATACAACGGATGAACCTCCCGAGTTGGATCCAAAGCAGATACCCTCTTCCGCCAACCGCCGTGACAGTGGTGTTATAGAAGAGCTGAAGCGGCAATCTGCTGTGTTCTTCGATGATGATGATGACGACGACAATGCCGCAACCCTAAGCGAGTGATTGACGAATAACCTGCCGCCCGTTACACCAAGTCACCGCCTTCTATGATCGACCGGCCTGAGCCAATGTTAATGCAAAACCCTGCAGCAGTTTGACCGATCTGGGTTTACGTTTAAGTTTCCAACGACACGTCGTAATTGCTTATTCTCCAGCTTTATACATACGCCTTGCATGTAAAGTTTTTTGGATTTCAGTTTCTTCTGGGTTAGATGGCAAATGGGGCTGGCGCATGCTTACCAGTTATCACATTTAATTTGCTGTTTGGCTCAAGAGATACCATATTCGTTTTACTGCAGTAACATTATTGGATAGATATCATGCAACCTTCTTCCTACATGGTACACAAAGGAAAATAAACCTAAGATTGAAGAATGACTGACCGATATTGATATGCATGATAGATTACGTCCATGATGGAGGTAACCATGGATACCGCGATGTACATATATTTGACCTTGAGAAGTATATCTACAACAGAATGCTCCAAAGCCCTACTAACCTGGAAGTGCCGAAGACTATTGTAGAGCTTCCAGCTATTTCAAATTAGAGCTGTGAAATGGAACTCTAAGATGGACTAAGACTGCAGTAATATCGATATCAGATCACAAGCCACTTTTCTGTAACTCTCTTGCATAGATCTTTTTCGCCTGACTGCAAGTAGAGGCATTGCAATGCATACGCTGCTTGTCGAGAGAAATCTTCTAGCCAGGCCTCACCACGCTGTTCACCCACTGTTGTCCCTTCGACTGTATTTGGATTTTGAGCCTTTTGACGTTCGGTTTCGATCTCCTCACCTATTTCAAGGCACTTTTGGTAGCCCACGACAGCCAAATGACCAATTCCCAGCAGTTGCCAAACACGAGCAAAGTTGAATTCAACTTCTTGCCTTTCCTGTAAGACTGAGCTTTGGGATCGGATCCGACGGTATTCTTGCATAAAAGACAGGCCCTCCATGACAAGGTAATGTCTATTATCTGACTGACGCTTGAGCGAATGGCTGATATAGCTGAGTCCAATGGACAGAAGAATAGCTGGATTCTCAGGATCAAGGGCGTATGCGCGGAAGAAGTAATTTAAAGCATTTGTAAAACTGTTGCCAGCATAAAGGATGTGTCCATATAGCACCAACAGGGCAACATCCATCTCCTCCGCGGGTATATATTCGCCCTCTGAATTTTTTGTCGTGAGACTCGCTCGTTCTTGATATATAGACTCGGGCGAGCGTTTGAATGGCGATAATGGGTCGGGAGGAAGTGAATAATCGACAGCTTTGACTTGTCGAAGCATAAACTTCATGCTTGGTGCTGAATGAAAGAGAGATCTCTGGGGGTTTCCACAAACCCTGCTTAGGGTCACAAAGAGCCTGTAAGCATCAGTGACGAACTGGTATTCTTTCATAAACCATCGTGAAATATCAGACAATCTGTCCTCATCCTTGAGACGAAGAGCACATGCTACAGGAAAGCAAATCATTAGCGCTACCTCTTTTCACTGCCTGTGGATAGATAACCTACCAAACCAGCAAATATATATTCGGAGTGTAGATGGTTTAGAGTGATACCAAATACTTGCATCAGCTGCTGCACCGAGTGTATCATATGCTTCATCTCCTTGCCCCTGACCGGAAAGAACAAGAGCATATTCAAGGAAGATATCCAGCCAAGAATCAAAGTCTATGCCGTGATAGTCATTAGGTATAGAGCTAGCATCTATTTCAGGAGTTCCTATGGAGTTGTCAGGTTTTTATTTTAAGAATGCTATTTCAGGAGAGGTATTTCTTACCCATTGAAGCTTGAATACGATTAGATATCTCTTGAAGTTCATCCAGGAGGTTTGTTGACTTTAATCTGCCTGCTTTACGTTGTGCTTCCCTAGAATACCCTAAGAAGGTCATCTTCTTTTGTAAGGGGAAGAAAACTCGGTTGGATCGAAAATCCCATAGCAAGGCATAAGCAATATCAAGCCAGTCCCCAGTAGCATCCTGTTGGCCCTGTCGCATATATGGCTGTAATTCCAGCATCTTTGCATATAGATACCTTACGTTTTCGCCATCTGGTTTTAGAGAGGCTAATTCACGCCCTCGTTGTTCTCCCGGTAGGCTAGTAACGGCGCGCGGGATGAATCCAATGGTAGTACTTTCTTCTGCAGCAGTGATGCCTCCAATGGCTGATGGTACGGTACTTTCGGTAGGGGCTAGTTGGCCTGTACTTTCCGAAGCTCCTTGTTCTATATCCCGAAAATGATTTGCCAGTTTCCCAATGTTTGGGCCAAACCTAGGCTTCCGGCGCGATAGTACCTCTTCTCGACCGATATCTGCTGCCTCCGTAATAAACTTGAGAGCTTGGTCAGTCATGCCCATTTTCTCATAGAAATGGGCTAGTTTAGTTCGTGCTTCTATGTTAGTTTTGTCATATTCTGCCACTGTTAAATAGCATCTTTCAGTTTCTTCCGTATTTCCGTAGGCGTCATAGCATTCGGCCATTGCCAAAAAAAAGCTAGTATTCGCAAAGTCCTGAACATGTTGAAGGGGTATATAGAATCGGAGAGCATCTTCATAGAGTTGGATATCCTTCATCGAATCGGCCGCTTCCCTGAACAAATCTCCATAATCAAAAAGCTTAGCACCAGGAGAGTTATCATCTGGTTCAAGCCAGTGAAAATGAAACTACATTACTGTTAGCCCCTGTCCTGACCTCAAATATCGATGGAGTAGTGAGCGAAGATACCAGTGCCTCATCCTTATAGCCAGATTTCAAGCGATATACGCCTAGTTTTATCCGCAACTCAAGCGGTAATCCGATACCATATGACTCAAGGGGATATTGGCCTGGAACAAACCAGGGTGTTGCGGTCCTGCGTGGATAGTCATCTGCATCCCATTCGCGGTCATCATCAACCATATCCCAACCAGAATCATCTTTGCGGCCTAGAAGCCATCGGGCCAAAGAATTGAGAGATGATATGCCAGCTAGGTAATGGTGCTCATAGGAAAAAAGTTCAACATAAATGTTCACGTCTGACCAGGTAAAATCCTCCACCTCTTCAGGGTTGAGGTTCATATAGTATGATATACATCTCTCATAATGAGCTCTGGCCTTTCCTATTTCCCCTAGTTCAATATAGAGCGCTGCCAAAGGACGCAAGGCGTTCGTGTTATGGGGAAGGCCCTCGAGAATTTTTTCATATTCTTGAATTGCTTTGCCTTTGTATCCAAGCTCTTCATTTATTGCCGCCCGTTCAAACCGTATATCGTATCGCTTTGGATCGATATCAATCACACGGCTATAGCAATAAACAACGTCATCTAATGCAGCCGCCCGGTCGCTATCAGCTCTTTCTAGAATTAGATTAGCAACCTCAAGCCAGACTTCTGGTTTTCTTCGAGTATGAGCTCCGGTAAAAAGTGCATATAATGCCTTTCTCTTCTGGCCCTGGGCTAAAAAAATCTCGGAAAGTAAAACATGAGCTTGGAAAATTTCTGGGTTCAGATGAATAGCCTGTTTCACCAAATTAAGAGCTCGCTCATAGTCTGCGTCAATGAAAGCAGATGTAGCCTCGGATTGTAGGTTTTTGAATTCCGCAGTCGGCTCTACAGGTTTCAGCGGTCCACGTCTGGGTACTCTGCGAACACTGTCGTTGTCATATCCATGAGAAAAGCCGGGTCTCCGACTTTTCCGTGCAATCCTTGATAGGACGGCATCGTCGTCATAGTTTTGGTTAACATAATCGTCGTCGCCTTCATAATCTTCTTCCTCGTAAATTTCACCTTCTCTATGTTTACGAATGAGCACCGGTTCAATTAAAAAAAAAAAAAAAAAAAAAACGCGTTGGAATCTTACAGAGAATCATCATCAGAGGACAATGATGAGATGCTATCTTCAGACAAAGCTTGATCTCTTTCTTCTGCTGTCACTAGTTGTGACGGCCCAGGATCGTTGGTATCATTGTTGGATGGTTTACTACTAGACCATCTCAACAGCTCTGGATCTGCCTCCATATTAGACTGGAAAATAGGAAACTGGTATGAATATCATTGGCACAGGTAGTTATGATAGTGATCATCCATACGCTGTGGTTAAGAAGATAAAATGAAATGCTTCCAACTGGTTGATCGCATGAAGTATGAAGTCGCGATCAGAAGCGAAAACCAAAAAAAGCAAACTCTGAACTTTGAAGGAGCCTCGAGCTTAGTCATCAGGTTAAACTTCCCAGATCAGCCTCGGCACAAAAGAAGAGCTTTGCAGACAAACGACGAGATCAGCCTTCCCCACGATGGGGACACGGCCGATGGCAAAGTCAAGCGCTTGCAGGGCTCGGTCCCCGTATAACAAGCATTCTGCTTTATCAAAATAACCTCTGGCTTGGTTTTCTGGTCTAAATTTTGACTATCATCAGCCAAATCTCCAGGAGCAGGAATCAGATATACCCCAGACCTCTCAACCACGAGCTACCGTGGGAAATTTAATCATGAAAGATATCACTTTTAAAGGCTGGGTTAGCACCTCAGCAACCTCTCCTTTGACATACACTACATACGAACCCAAGGCTTTTGCCAGCACTGACGTTGATATTGCTATATCTCACTGTGGCATCTGCGGCTCGGATATTCATACCCTAAGGTCTGGATGGGGGCCAACGAATTATCCATGCGTGGTTGGACACGAGATTATTGGCCATATTATTCGAGTTGGTCCAGAGGTGGCTAAGCTGAATTCTCCGTCTCGAGACTTGAGGGTCGGAGATCGGGTTGGTGTCGGGGCACAGTCGGGTTCATGCCTTCGCGTTGACTGTGAAGAGTGTTCATCGGGCCTGGATAACTACTGCCCGCGCATGACCGGGACATACAATGGAAAACACCTTGATGGAAGTAAATCGTATGGTGGATATGCGGACTACTGGAGAGGCCCGGCGTGGTTCGTGTTTAAAATCCCAAATGATATTCCCAGCGCAGTTGCTGCACCCCTGTTATGCGGCGGCGCTACAGTGTTTTCGCCATTATTCCGAGGCGGTGCGGGGCCGGGAAGGCATGTTGGTATCATTGGTATTGGTGGCCTAGGGCATATGGGATTACTTTTTGCCAAAGCCATGAAATGCGACAAAGTGGTTGCTATTTCCCGGACGAGCTCAAAGAAATCAGATGCTCTCACCGGACTGGGAGCTGACGTTTTCATTGCCACTGACGAAGAAAAGAACTGGGCCAGGACATACTCCCGAACGCTCGATTTGATTATCTGCACAGTTTCATCAGGTAATATGCCCATCGAAAAATATCTTCGTCTACTTAAACGTGGGGGTGAATTCATCCAGGTTGGCGCACCCGAGGATCCGTTCCCAGGCTTCAGGGTTGGAGTGATGATGGGCAAAGGATTAAAGATTAGTGCGTCTGCCATTGGTTCCACCGAGGAGATCAGGGCTATGCTTAAGCTCGCAAGTGAGCAAAATATTCATCCCTGGGTCCAAGAGCGGCCGATGGGGAATGTGAACCAAACGTTGGTGGATATGCATGAAGGCAAGGCTAGATATCGATACGTCTTGGTCAATGGAACTGGAATCGAGACAAAGCTTTGACTCTATTTTTCAATTCAGGCTTTGATACATACATTGAGCTATACTCCTTTCTCGTGTATGGGGATTTTATCTTCTGAAAGAACGTTAACGAAATTTGCTGCACTAGATCCAGTAAATTAAACTTGTTTAAAGAGGGAGGAAATCATCAGCGAGTAGACTCTGGTTCCAGCATACTGGAGACTTTAGTACTATATATATGTATATAAGATGATATATCCAATATAAGTACTCTTCTGATCAATGTAACAAACTGGTTGATTACTGGCTGTGGGCAGTTTGGATGAATATTTAATGACTATTGGATACTACATTCCGGTGTATATAAACTTCAAAGGCTCTTGATTGTCGTACTAAAGCTCGAAAATTACAGAGCTATAGGAATCGAAGCACTGGAAGAATGAGGGTAGAGGTAGAATTCAAACGTCGAAAGTTGATAATCGTGCGAGTGTGAGTCAACAAGGGGTATATATGAATCCAAATTAATTCAGGAGAAATCATCCACCTCCACCTCCACCACCGCCGCCGCCACCTCGCGCGTGCTTTCTGCGTTGCAACCTCTCAAGCAAGGCCATCCCGGTAAGAAGAAACATACGATCAAATTCGGGACCATAGTTCTTGTTCAGCTGAAACTTTCCCATCTTCTTGATGCTTTTTATGCCGTTGGTAGAATAGACTCCCACCAGCTCACCAGTCATTTCGTCGAGTAGTTTGAGATTTGATTCGCTGAATTTATTAGGAACGGATCCTTCAACTCCAATGCTGCGTGTTCTTTTCCAGAGAAATCCTTTTCTGACTCCGTTAACCGTCACTTCGAAGCGATATTTGGAATGGTCGAAGCTCTCTTTTCTCAGATCTTCCCACGTCATGTTAAGATTGTCTGCTGGGTCCCCTAGTCCAACCTTTGAATGTGATGAGAATTTGAGGAAGTTGACAATTCCCACGACTGGGCCACCCCTTTCTCCGACATGAAACGTTATCTCTGGCTTCCCAGGGGTAAACGTGGACGTTCTGACGTAGTAAAGCGTGGTTTTGTCATTGGACTCGGAAATTCTATAGTTTGTGAACGAGGTGGTGTTGTATACATTGAAAATACGATGGTTCTCATCAGCCCCCAAGTCCCCAGGGGCTGAGAGCTGGGTATCAATGGAGGCTGCCTCGGAGGCGTCATGATCATGAGCCTTAGTTGACCCTGCTTTCAAATTTTTGGCAGATGCCATGATTTCCCAAGTGACGGGTGTATCATGCAAATCGATGCTGGGGTAGAAAATGTGATCTTCAAAAGTGGCCAGGGTAGACGAGCATTTGCGCCCTTTTATATCAAAACTGTCTCGAGACGAGGCTGAACGATTGACATCAGAATATTATCACCATAGTGGGCGGATCATGCTGCTCAACCGCTCACTTGTGTCATATTCGACGGCGAGCAAATGTACAATTGGCCGCTCGATATGGAGTATCGAGGCTGTGATGCTTGATCGCCGGGCAGCTCTGGGCTCGGCGGCTGTCTTAGCTACTTAAAACGGCAATTTCCTCGTATTCCAGGATGACTAATGAAGTGTCACGAGATTAGACGGATAAACTTATTTCCGACATGAGCTTGGGCCATGCCATCTCAGTTAGGTAAACACCAAATTTCTCTCTCGAGTGACAGGACAAAAGACGTTGAGAGCAACCTCTGCTAACAAACCGCCCACCATCCATCTTGCTCTGCCATTGCGTATCGATTTGCGGAGGAGACATTGGCTTTTGGAGCTCGCCCTTAAGCTGATACTGCGGAATGATTTGCTGTGCTACAGTTCCTGACGCGTCTACCTGATCCGTTTACTCTCTCAGCTTGCGCCGCGCTCACAATAATAGCGCTCTTCAATTCAAGATGTCGTTCACAACTCCTTACAGCCCAGGAGCTTTATCAACACCGGACAAGTCTCGGAGTATTAGCTCGAACATGTCCACGACGCCAGCCGGGGTACCTCCTTCCTCCACAGCGTCTTTTACCCCTGCAGGACCTCCGCCTTCGTCTGGACTTGGAAGCTCGCAGTCAGGAACACGACGTGCTCTGGATTTCTCCGATAGCCGATTCAATCAGTCGACCACATCATACACGGACAATGACCTTTTATCCTTCTCTACTACATCCTCCAATTTCCCGAGAGAACTCGACTCCCGTAATTCTAGTTATCTGTCACACCGGCCAACCAGATCGCCGCTTCACAGCAGCCACAGATCTATCCTCAACAAGAGTAAAGGCATCAGAAGCCCATTCGACTCAAGTCGACGCATACCATTCTCACAAGATAGTGAACCGGTCATTACGGATTCGCGCGCCTCAGAAGATAACGGAATTGGCTGGTCACCAAGCAAAGACGGTGGCCCGTTTACTAGCTCTCTTTTCCAACCAGCGACAAAAGCTCAGCCGTCCCGTCTGCTACGGAAACCAGTTATTTACTCGAATCCGGCAGGTGCAAAGCGTGCGAAACTCGACGAAACTTGGATACAGTCTACATCTCCGGAAAATGAACAACCTCAGAAGCGAAAGAAGGCCTCGAAATTTCCCTCAATCATCAAAGACTTGACTGCCAGGGCAAGCCTGGCTTCGGTTGATGAGCCGAGTGAGCTATTATTGAGTATGGAGGATGCTATATGTCGGATGTACGACCAAGTCCGTGATCGTAATTCCGACGATGATATAGTCGACTCAAGCCTTTCTGCCGTATCCGATGAACTATCATCCTTGTGGCAAAGATATTCGCCAGCACCAATGGAGGAAAAGGATGGTGTTCCTCTTAGTGGTGGGATTGGACCTGGAGACTCGTCGCCCAGTATCATGAAGGCTATATTCTTGAGCTCATTACTGCTCCAGCTTCACCATCCTCCGCTACTCGAACCGAGTAACCAAGTCTCGAAATCTTCTCGCAGTATGTTCCGTGACTTGGTGATGAGAGATGAACCTCTACCAAAAGTTCCGATACCCAAAGTGCTATTTCAATGGTTATGGAGATATCACGACTTGGAGACAATTCATTGTGACATGCTTCAGGATATACAGCCAAACCCAACCGCCTCCCCAATGTTTTGGAAATTTATCCTCAAATCTGTTCTGCGTGCCGAGTTTGGTAACGTGATAACGCTTTTGAGCGAGGCGGATTTTAGCTACGCCAGGACTGCCATGGAGGATGGATACGAGCAGCCAGGGTACCATGGCTCTCAGCTACAAAATATCCAGCAATGCGTGAATAAAGCTCTTCAACTCCTTAAAACATGCCCAGCAGTTCAGCGTGATGATTGGGAAATTAAAGGGGTTGAATGGGCCATGTTTAGGAAACAAGTGAACGCCGCGATATTAGATTTAGAGGATATGGCTGAAAGTGGGCAATCTCAGATTTCTGATGACAGTGATGGACCATTTGTTGCGTCGCATTTCGGTATCTCGTTTCAACGCCCCGATTCTATGTCATTTAGCCATAGCGCGCGCATGGCAGAAAGCCGGATACCGTGGTCCATATATCTGAGCATTAAGGCTATGTATAACATCTTGTGTGGAGAAACAGAAAATATTCTAAAGCAGTCCGAGGATTGGGTGGAGGCCACAATTGCGTTGACTGCCTGGTGGGATGGTGACGACGATAGCGACATTTCGGTTGGCGGGAAGAAGAAAGCCCCAGCAAAACGTCGTTCTCAGGCTCCTCGAGCTGTTGACTCCAATACTGAAGAGTCATACTTACGACGTCTTGACTACGCTTACAGCTCTGTAACAGATACCCTGGGATCCGCTGGTTTCCAAATCAATTCAATGAATCCCTGCGAAGTTGGCTTGGCTTCCGTATGTGAAGGAAATGTCGAAAGCGTACTTAGACTTTTGCAAACCTGGTCTCTTGCTGTGAGTGCTGCGACAGCTGAGATTGCCAGCTTCGGAGGCTGGCTGGCTGCATCAACGGGCTCCGAACCGATGCGCGAATTCAATGAGAGTGACCTTATGGTCCTCAGCTACGGACAACCAGAAAAACCACTCCAGAAGGATGATATCTTAATCAACTATGCGGACGGTGTCTTCTCACGAGATCGGCTTGGGGATCGGAGTGCTAGAGAGGGGTGGGAGCTCTCCTTGGAGGTGCTGAGCCGCCTTGATGACCAGGAGCTTATGAAAACCAAGGTCAGAGAGCTGATGGACAAAGTATCTCTGGATACAGCAGATAAAATGGACAAGGCTGTGGTTCTGTGCGCAGAAGTAGGCTTTAGCGATGAGGGTAGACGAGTCTCGGAGGTATGTTCGCCGTCCTTTTTTCAATTTCAACTTCATATATTAATCAATCTCCGATTGGATATGGAGCTAATACCATTACTTTTTCTCCGTTTTAGCGATATGGCGATCAAGTTGCTGAAGTATCTGAGAATTATGGCACTGCTCTGATTTGCTACGCTCGTGCTCATTGTTCTCGCAAGATTAAGAACGTGATTGACCTGCTCACATCCTTCTGTCTGATCCAGTCCAGAGCCTACCCTGCGAAGGACCAGTTGGACGAACAGCTCCGTTCCCTTCTGGACGATCCATCCACCGCCTTGTCTGCCATCGCCTCGGTGGATGCGGAGGGGGCTGCTATGCTACAGTTTTATTTCAGTAGCTATGCTACGCTACGATCCTATTATGAGATCCGTGATGAGGCTGCCGGTTTAAATTCAGGCCAGGTGCCTAAGCATCGTCCACTGGCGCGGAAACGTGAGGCTGCTAGGGCATTGGTGGCTGTTATCCGAAGTGCGGCTGATAGCATCTATGGTGGATTGTATGATCCAGACAGGCAATCTGCTGCCCAGGTCGATGGGTTGCTCGTCTTACTTGGCGAAGCACTAGCACTTCTTGATCGTGAGTACTACCAGTATCTTCCGATCCTTCATGGTTTCTGATTAAAATACCTAACAATGTCATGTAGCCAACCCCAATCATTTTCTGAACACTGAGCAGCAGCTTACTATTCTCGCGGCGATTGAAGATCTCCAAACAGTTACTGGGCGTGTGTACGAGCAGTGTGAAGCATGCCTCCAGTCAGCTTTATATCACCACCTACATTTCGATGATGGAAACACTATAGGGACTGGCCACTCGCTCAGTGACGTCGGCCGTTCGATGTCAACTTCTTTCTTTGCCACATCGCCCCAAAAGCTATTGAAGAAATCCATCTCGTCTACTACTCTGACAAGCGGGTTCAGTCTCATCGGTAGCGAGATGCTAGAAGGTTCTCAATCCATCAGTGGATCAAAGG
>NW_003315442.1:0-36143 GCF_000151505.1 Trichophyton verrucosum HKI 0517
TCCTCCTCTTCCTCTCCTCTCGTTCTTCTTCTTCTTCTACCTTCGCTTGCTATCCTCACGCTTCCATCGTTTTGATTCTCTCGTTTACACCGTCCTCGTCCTCACCATTCTCCTCGATATCAGCTGTCTAACACACTCGCTCTTCTCACGAAGTTACGCTCGCTAACCCGGTTGTCCTCGTCGTGTTGTTTTTGTCCCTTGTTTTCCGTGCCTTGCTACCAGCTATCTATCTACCTACCCATCCCTCCACCCGAAATCCGACATTACGGAAAAAAAAAAAAAGAAAAGAGAGAGAGAGAGAGAGAGAGACCGTTGCTCCTCTATTAGCTTCCCTTAATCAGTCTCATCGCCGTCGCTATCATTGTTCTGGGTCGTTTCGTCATTTATCCATATAATCTATCGTTAATATCCGTCGCAACCGAGAGCCGCACCTCTTCTCCATTTGGTCGCCTCCAAACGCTCGGCCTGGGAGCTATATCTTTTTTTATATATAATTGAAAGCGGAGGAAGCCTCACTCACGCTATCCGGACCAGAAACGCCGAGCCTAAACTCATCGGGTATCGGCAACCAGGCAGATATAATCTAGGCCATACCTCTCTGCCTGGTGTATATCACCACCACCTCGACCATTCTCATCACCAACAACACCAACATCACAGACATCGTCCTCCACCTTGCAGCTAGACGCAGGCTAGGATTCCAGCTGAATTCCGTAAAGGTATTCATATGAAGAGCAGGATCTTGACGGGCCAACCTCTTATCAAGGTATGTCGCTGTTACAGCTCACATATTTCCCTTTATATATAATCTCCTTTGTTTGACTCTTCCTGGTCTTACATTGTCATCTCTACATCATTTTACCGATGTCTTGATGATCCGAGACTAACTGAGTCAACAGGTATCCTGATTCTTCCGTGTGCAGCACTTGTCAATTTTATTGGAACGAACAGTGGCTTTCTAAGTCTCTTGCTTCTTTTCCTTTATTCTCTCGGTAGGTTTCTACTTGCTTGCTGCATCTACCCGATACCCTTATTTTTGCTTCTTCGTCATCTTCGCCTTGAAGATCATTTTCCATACTAACCATAAAACAGCTTAGTTATTGCTTGATTTTTTTCTTATTTTCACTTTTCTTTCACGGATCAACCCAAATTTCCTCAAGGACCCCGTTCGACAAACTCCTCAAAGGAACCCAAGATCAGACATCATCTGTTCGATCTCAACATTCGCCTTGTTCCGTGCAACCCTTCCCGTCTTAATTGACTGAACGAATTAGACCTACGAGCTTCAGTTCTAGTCTCAACATCTTCATTCGTTCACCTTTGATCCGAAGTAATCTTTTTTTCAATGATTTTTTAATTCTAAAAAATCACACCGTCACTCGTTTATAGTTCAAAGAACTACGTGCCTGACCAGATACGCAGTTCTTATTGATTTTGTGCCATTTGTTTTGAGATCTAGTCTCAGTCACTCGCTTTTAAACCAAACCGCGTTCCCGCTGCATACTCTGCAATACCGCCAATCTGGCTTACTCAAAGACTCACGGAGCTCCGGTATGTATCCCACCCCTGGCATCCCTCTTCTGGATATATCTGTGCATTTCCGGCCTGCTTGAGTCGTGTTTCTTCTCTTTCAATTGACTACCTCCTGGCCTCCCTGGTTTACACTTGCAGATTTCGGTTACCGGTCTGCCCGTGTTCCCCCTCTCATATTTACAGTTTGACTGACGTATATGCCCCTTCCTATTGTTACAGTTTGAGCTCCAGTCCCCTTTGATCTTCGACGAGTCTCTAGACTTCTCCGACCCAGAGGAGTCTCGATTCGTTGGGGCCTATTCGGACAATCTGCTGGCCAAACCTGGCAACCTCTTGTCCATGTCTGCTCTCGACAAGTCTCAGAAGATTGAGTTTTTAGGTGAGCCCCCTTCTCTCGTATCCATATTGTCTTCTCATAATGTTAATCATGTATAGACTCGGATGAAACTTCCAGTGCCTTGCGTGAAACATCTGCCTTACTCGCTTGCCCACCTGGATCCTACGGAACTTCCATGTACAACCCAATGTTGGATGGAAGCTTTATCTCGGACGACGACAGCGCTAACTACGTTCAGAACAGCGTGTATTCCGGGTCGCCGTTCGACATCCGTCGTTCGCCCAGCCTGGAATCTAACTGTAACCCAGTTCCTGAAGTGACTTCGTTCTCTCCTTCCACCGGATTCGAAGGCACCAAGCTCTCTATCTACGTTGAATCTTTCTACGACTTGCTCAACCCTCCCACTTGGAGTTTCTCTGTCCTTTTTGGATCCTGCCAGTGTGACTGCACCATCAGCCCCCTGCTAGTCGAGGAATCTAGATTCCAGTACGTGTTGACCGTCACCGCTCCCACATTCGTGTCCACGACTTGCGCTGGACTCTCTGTTCCTCTTCAAGTTGTTATCAACGATCAAGAGGCGTCGACTCAGCACTTTGCACGCATTGGATCGTTTACGTACGATCAAGAAGCAAGACAGATGTCTCCCCGCAAACGAAGAATGTCTTCAGCCTCCGATGGTAGCACTGCTGCCTCCACCCACTCTGCTTCTGCCAAGCAAATTCGAATCAATGATGGCGTTAAAGTTGAGCGCTTGTCAACATCTCCTTACTCGCCCTACCTTCCAACGCCTAGCTCGATGAGTGGCTACTCTGGGCAATACCAGCAGGTTCTTCCTCAGGGACAGTATGAACATCAAATTCAGATGAGAGCTACCGCTCCATCTCCCCTTGCGTCGTCTTGGAGCCCGTGTATCTCCAATGCTACCGCAGTATCATGCAGTCCTCCAATCTCCGTAACTCCCATTGGCCAGGAAATGGAGGTTAACCCTGGAAACCCAACCTTGGTCCGAACCTCAACCATTCAGCAGGCCCTTATTGGGGCTCCAAACCCCAATGCGCCATTCAACCCTTATGCAATGTACCCGAGCAAAGCCGTTCTGAAGCTCAACGGTGACCTTGATGCCATGGCCCTTGACTGGAAACCCGAAGAGTGCGAAGCCCAGCGCCGTCTGGTCCAATTCACTCGCCGCCAGGAAGGCAGTACCATCCATGCAGACTTTAAGCCAGTGTCGCCTTCTGAGCGTGCCCCCAACAGCATTTGCATCAGCTGTATCCAGTGGGCTGGCAAGAAGGAGTGCTATGTTACCAGTGTAGATACTATTTATCTGCTGGAGTCCCTCGTTGGTGTCCGTTTCACCGTGGAAGAAAAGAACCGTATTCGTCGCAACCTTGAAGGGTTCCGTCCAATGACTGTATCCAAGGCTAAGCCAGACAGCGAGGATTTCTTCAAGGTGATCATGGGCTTCCCAAACCCCAAGCCTCGCAACATTGAGAAGGATGTCAAGGTTTTCCCCTGGAAGATTCTTACTCATGCCCTCAAGAAAATTATCGGGAAGTATTCTGCCAGCTACTCTTCCACGGCAGCGGCGTTGCCAGCACCGCTTCGGTCAAACTATTCAGGTAGCCCTAACATGCCCAGCGCAAGTCATGTGGATGTTCGCTCTGGGTCCCCAGCCGGACATCAGCAGTCCGCCGGCGTTACCAACACGCTTCCATCTCACACTGCTCAACTTACCCCATCCAGCTACCTGTCCGTCATGGGTACCAATGCTGGATCTCACCCAAGCTTGACTGCTGCGTACAACTACTCCGGCCTACCTAGTCGACACATCCAGCCGTCTCCGGTCATTGTTCCCAGCCAGGCCTCATTCGACTTTAGTGCATATATTGGTCACAACCAGATGCCAGCGTACCAGAACTCTTAAATCCGGGAAATGAAACTCTCACCTCAGCAATTGAACCCGGTCAACTTTTATCCGTCGACTCCGCTTCTCCCCCTTTCCATTTCAGCTTACTCGTTTCTGTCTGCATAGCGAATTCTGCTTTGATTTCTCTCTTCCTATTACCGTTAATTCGCCTGTTTGCGTTCCCTGTTCAGCATTTCTCGAGAGTTTGGGTCCCGTCAGTCACTCCTTACATACCCCGATGCCATCAGTTATTGAGAGGTTGCCCTATTTTCTCTCTTTTCTCCGGCAACGGCAAAAGAGAGAGCGAAAGCAACTGTCTACGAATTTCCTTCCGTCACTCCTTTACGACCTTTATCAGAAACAAGCGTGGTGTTGGTTGCATATTGATCATCTTGATTGTTTTTCACCGGAAAAGAACAAGGACTCCGCTTATTAGCCTGAGTCCTCTAATACTTGTGCCACTACTACTTTCCTTACTGCGCCATGCGTCGGCGCCAAAAAAAATCCTCCTGGGTTATGCCTTTCCTTTACCCCTAATGACGCACTAATCCTAATACTGTCCTTCCCTCAAACCTCACCACAACCACCGCCATCGGTACAGCAATACCTCCTCGCTCCGCTCCGCTCCGCATTTCCCGGCCATCCTCACTCGTCTCACCATCTCTCCGACCTTCCTTGTTCAAATACCACTTGTACAGACGTGCTTGTTTCTGCCCAAGGCCGCATAACCACAGCACACAGCAGCATTTTTATCCGCATTTTTGCATGCATAAAAAAGACTTCGAGTTGGGCTGGTTTCACTCCTTTTAGCATTGATTGTTAATGCGCTTTTTTCTGCCTGCGTTGAATTGTTTTATTCCGCATGGGTTACACTCCTTTTCTATTGTTATAGGTTATAGACAGAGCATTTGCATCGGATATGGGTACGGGACTACAGAACTGCTTTCTGTGATTTTTGCCATTGTTTCCTCGTCTTCCTTCCTGTTATCTGTTCGTGATTTAAAAAAGGGAATTTGCGATTTGTTGTTTTTCTTGTCTTGATTTCTTGTTTTATCTGAGCTCGCTAGCAGAATTGTAATTTTGGATTTTTCTTGTTTGATCGTTTTAGTTTTAGCTATTTTGGACTCAACCTTGGGAAGTGAAAGGAATAAATATATCGGAGTCTATTTAAAATCTTCAACGTCCTGCTCGATTCAGCGCTGGTTTTGATATCAAACTCCACAACGTCCGCCTATTCTATAAATAAACGCAAGTTGGTCTGGTCTTTGCGTGGGGCGAAATCTTAATTCGGGCTTATCAGAAAATTGAGTCAGCGCAAAGACCAAAACTCCTCCCAGGCCACCATTCCCCCCTCGATTATTATTCCTCCCTCAAGACAAAGATCTCACGAATACGCAGCAGACACAGCCTATTGTTCCCTGCCCCTTGACCACTTGTCACTCGTATCAAAAGATCCCTGGGCAAGCGATTGCCCCACTGCAGCTCTCAACGCTGGTCTCGCCAGACCATACATATAGCTACCAGCATCTCCCTCAGCTGAGCCAAGCTGTCCCCAGGTATTTTCACCGGCAGTGACCTCGAACGACACAACATACACAACACCATTCACAATGGAGCAAATAAAGGAGACATTTCGGCGATGCAAGGAGGAGAAAAGATCTGCTCTCGTGGCGTACGTCACAGCGGGGTACCCCGAGGCCAGCGAGACAGTCGATATCATCCTTGCCATGGAAGATGGAGGTGCAGGTGGGTTCTTCCATGCTATCCACATGGTATTTTGATCGAACCCGGTGTCTAACTAGTGTTTGATGCAGACATTATCGAACTTGGAGTCCCATTCACAGACCCGATTGCCGATGGTCCTACCATCCAGCGCGCAAACACTCAGGCGCTTAAGAATGGAGTCACCGTCACTTCTGTGCTCGAGATGGTTAGAACTGCTAGGAGGAAGGGACTCAAGGCCCCTGTGATGATGATGGGATACTATAACCCCTTGCTACAGTATGGTGAAGAGAGAATGTTGAAGGATGCCAAAGCCGCAGGAGTCAACGGTTTTATCATGGTTGACTTGCCGCCAGAAGAAGCCGTTCGATTCAGAGATTTATGCAAAAAAGAAGGGTGAGTTGCTTTCCTCTGGTTCAATAATTGGTGATAGGTGCTGATGTGGCGTGCTTAAAAGGCTCTCTTATGTCCCGCTGATTGCGCCGGCTACTTCCGAGGCCCGTATGAAACTTCTCTGCGGAATTGCCGACTCCTTCATCTATGTCGTCTCTAGAATGGGCGTTACAGGTGCCACCGGAACATTGAGCTCTGGATTACCCGAACTTTTGAAGCGAGTGCACACATATTCCGGAAACGTCCCTGCTGCGCTGGGATTCGGCGTTAGCACCAGGGAGCACTTCCTAGAAGTCCAGGGTATCGCTGAGGGTGTTGTTATCGGTAGTCAGATGGTGACTGTCCTAGGCGACGCTGCTCCAGGAGAGCGTGCCCAGAAGATCCGCGAATACTGTTCGAGCATCACAGGTCGAACTGTCCAGCGCGGGCCTGTCCCCGAGGTAGCCGACGAGCCAGGCCTTGCAGACCAGCTCGAGGCTCTTAACACCACCAAGAACCCTGCAGCTATCCCTGCACAATTCGGCGAATTTGGAGGCCAGTTTGTTCCTGAGTCGTTGATGGATTGCCTCGCTGAGCTGGAGGCTGGATTCAACGAGGCCAAGAATGACCCCAAATTCTGGGAAGAGTACCGCTCTTACTACCCATACATGAGCCGTCCAAGTAGTCTTCATCTTGCCGAGCGCCTGACTGAACATGCTGGTGGAGCTAACATCTATCTCAAGCGAGAAGATCTTAACCACACAGGTAGTCACAAAATCAATAATGCCCTAGGCCAAGTCCTTCTTGCCCGTCGCCTTGGAAAGAAGAGAATCATTGCTGAAACTGGTGCCGGTCAGCATGGTGTCGCTACCGCCACTGTCTGCGCCAAATTCGGCATGGAGTGTGTCATTTACATGGGAGCAGAGGATGTTCGTCGCCAAGCTCTGAATGTATTCAGAATAAAACTCCTTGGAGCCTCCGTTATCCCCGTTGAGGCCGGGTCACGTACCCTCCGTGATGCGGTCAACGAAGCTTTGCGCGCTTGGGTCGTCCATCTCGACACAACGCACTATGTCATCGGCTCAGCCATCGGCGCTCATCCTTTCCCAACCATCGTCCGAACTTTCCAGTCAGTTATCGGAGAAGAAACCAAAGCCCAGATGAAAGAACTCACTGGCCGCCTGCCAGATGCTGTCGTTGCTTGTGTTGGCGGTGGAAGCAACGCAGTGGGCATGTTCTACCCCTTTTCCAATGATCCCAGCGTCAAACTCCTTGGCGTAGAAGCCGGCGGTGACGGAGTCGACACCGCGCGTCACTCAGCTACCCTTACAGGGGGCTCGAAGGGCGTGCTCCACGGCGTCCGAACATATGTCCTTCAAAACGAACACGGCCAGATCTCAGACACCCACTCCATTTCTGCCGGATTGGATTACCCCGGTGTTGGACCGGAGTTAAGTAACTGGAAGGATTCCGCCAGGGCCAAGTTCATCGCTGCCACTGACGCACAGGCTCTAATTGGATTCAAGACCATTTCGCAGCTGGAGGGTATCATTCCAGCCCTTGAGTCTTCGCATGCTGTTTACGGCGCAATTGAGCTGGCTAAGACAATGAAGAAGGGTGAGAACATCGTGCTCAATTTGAGTGGACGAGGCGACAAGGACGTGCAGAGTGTTGCTGATGCTCTTCCTGAACTTGGACCCAAAATTGGCTGGGATTTGAGATTCTAAAAGGCGGATAGACTAAGGACTTGGGATTTTATGATCGGTCGGTCAGATGATAGATGCCTTGACTTGGAATCACTTAGACAACAACTATTTTATATAAACTTGGAAAATAAAGCTTTCGGGGAAGTGAATTGGGTATATTAGATGATTTTCGTTTTCTATCAGAAGAGAAAAATGACAGTTAGTTGACAGACAAACAAAATTGAAATGATATAAGTTGTGCGCAGTGTGATTAATTGCGACTTGTTAGTTAATCCCGAACGCCAAATTCTTAGATATCCCATCCACACCAGAGCTCAGCTCAGGCTCCCATTTCCATTACCCAGACCCAACCACCCAATATCCATACACAGTGTATTACACCTTCGTCTCTTTTGGTTCGATAGGAGACGAATCGAGTTCGACAGGGGATGAAATTGGAGTCGAATCCAGTTCTCGAGCCCGGTTCACAGCAGCACTTTTATCAATCTTCGCTTCCTTGCTGTCCAGTTCATTGGCTTCCTTACTGTCTAGTTCACCTAAGACAACTGCTGCCTTTGGCCCACGAGGAGCAACACCCGCGGAATCCGGCATTTCTGAAATCCCGCTATCAGATGTATCCGGCTTTTCCCCTTGTGGCTCTGATGCCTTGCGACGCCTAAAGAAGTATGTGGCTCCAAGGAGGATCAGCAGCGCAAAGACAGCACATCCAGCTGCTACTCCACCGATTTGGGCGCCACTTAGACCTGTGTGGGCTGGCACTGGTACGCTTGAGGAGGTCGCGGAAGATGTGCTTGGTGAACTAGTCCGAGAGGTTGTAAAAGTTGAGGATGTCATAGACATTGATGAAGTACTAGGCATAGATGAAGTGGTGCTTGTACCATTATTCATATCGGCGAATTTGACACAGCAACTGATATCGTTTGGTCCTGGACATGGCCATGGCTAAGGACAAAGGTCAATTTATGATCCGCAAACAGCTCTTGGGCGTGCACCTACTTTACCAGTTCCAGAAAAAAACTTGCCATCCTCACACCCGTTGTTCCTCATACTTCTGCACACACCATGACCTTCACGTACATTGCAAATATGGACAAGACAGCACTAGGCAGTCATCTGGTTAGAGTTTAGTGAAGATACTGAGAGTCGAAAGGGTGAGCACCTCAATGTTATTTGTTCCGGGGTCACATATTCCAGCAGTAGACACACCCGGGCCTATCAGTCGTTGGATATTAGAACTGCATTTTCTGGACTTGTTTGTCGATGAAAGCACACGTACAATTTGCCTTCGGGGTACATTCCCCCACCCCTTCGTTGGTAGTGCATGTATTGTTGTTGTCTTGAGTTGACTGTCGCCATGCTAGGCGAGCGCGAGCCCCTGAGCTGAACAGCGGCATCCTGGCAGTTAATGCGAAGACTTCTTCAGCCTGAATATGGCTCTGCCCAGAGCCCGCGTTGGGCGTCGATTCTCCAGGTTATATATACTTTGGCAACAGAAGGGGGAGAAAAGAAGAAGACTCCAAGGTTGAACGACAGGAGTAGATCTCCTATCTTAAGTCTTCTCAATGACGAGGCAGCCATTCGTATTTATGATCACTGCGCTCCGCAACTGGCGGGCACCCTTTCCGTTTTGGTGTGTGGGCTGGCAATCAACAGGTTGTTTCACTGATGCAACATTGGCCCTGGGCCAATAAATCGAGCGTTCAGCCTGGCATGGAATCCAGTTGATTGGCGTTCGTATTTTAATCTTCGTTTTCCCGCCCTTTGGTGGTCGATCATCGGCTTGCTGAGCCTTGTTGCTGGAATACAACGCCAGAGCCGCAATCTAGCAGCCAAAAAGCCTTTCCAGCGGCCGCGCAGAACATCTCAGAGGAGCGACGGCTCCTCTCCGCCCTGACTTCAGCCCCATATTCCATCGCTTCGTCCTCATGTCTGCTGTTGACGCTGAAAGTTGACGTTGAAGTAAACAACAAGAAGCGCGGAAGCATATATATCACGTGATAATGACTAAGCAAAACAGAGTTCGGCCTGTGATTGGCGGGAAGGCGGGAGCTGGGAAACGTCCAAAGTTGACGTCGTTTCGACGATGTTGTTGGTGGTGGTAGAGACAACCCGCCTCGTCTCGACCGCTCGAAGCACACACACAACCTGCAACTTGGATATCATCTAGGGCCGTCTCGCTTTCTCACAGCCATGGCTCCAGGCATAGAAGACCGCCGGATGGCTTCCGTCCAGCCTCGGCTGAAGTACAACACCGTTGGTGGTGTCAACGGACCCCTGGTCATCCTCGACAACGTGAGCTCCCAGATACGCCCGCATCCCGATATGTTAGATGGCAGATATACTGATGATCCGGGCTGCAATACTCGTTATAGGTAAAATTCCCCAGATACAATGAGATTGTATCGCTTACGCTGCCCGACGGATCTGAACGGTCTGGTCAGGTGCTGGAAGCTAGAGGTAGGTGCAGCAGATCCTAAGGCGTCTATATAGCTAGAATGTATACTAACATGTTCGTCTACTACCAGGAAACAGAGCTGTCGTCCAGGTCAGCATATCGACTTCAGCCTTGATATATCACGGATGCTAATTTGATGTGGTTTTACAGGTGTTCGAGGGTACCACAGGCGTTGACGTCAAAAAGGTGTGGTGAACAGGCTTATATCGTGGCTCCTGTGCAGATCAAAGGTTGCTAACTTGATAAATAAAGACCAAAGTCGAGTTCTCCGGTCACAGCATGAAGCTAGGTGTCTCAGAAGACATGTTGGGCCGAGTGTTCGACGGATCCGGCCGCGCTATTGATAAGGGACCCAAGGTTCTCGCTGAGGAATACCTTGACATCAACGGCAGTCCTATCAATCCGTACTCACGAGTGAGTGTCTCCACGATTGTCTTTATGTGTCCACGGATCTTACGCTAAGCCGCTATTACTCTAGGTATATCCCGAAGAAATGATTTCCACCGGTATTTCTGCCATCGATACCATGAACTCTATCGCCCGTGGACAAAAAATCCCCATCTTTTCAGCTTCCGGTCTCCCTCACAATGAAATTGCTGCACAGATTTGTCGTCAGGCTGGCCTGGTAAAGAAGCCAACCAAGGATGTACACGATGGCCACGAGGACAACTTCTCCATCGTCTTCGCCGCTATGGGTGTGAACATGGAGACCAGTCGATTCTTCACCCGAGATTTCGAGGAAAACGGCAGTATGGAGCGTGTCACCCTCTTCCTTAACCTTGCCAATGACCCCACGTGAGTTTACTGTCCCTCCCAAGACTCCGGATGCTAGGGTGGAGCTAATGAAATGGATGCAGAATCGAGCGTATCATCACACCTCGTCTTGCACTTACCACCGCAGAGTACTACGCTTACCAGCTCGAGAAGCACGTCCTAGTTATCTTGACTGATCTGTCAGCCTACTGTGATGCCCTTCGTGAAGTTTCGGCAGCCAGAGAAGAAGTGCCCGGACGTCGTGGTTACCCCGGTTACATGTACACGGATTTGTCCACAATCTACGAGCGTGCTGGACGAGTTGAGGGACGAAATGGCTCTATCACCCAGATTCCAATTTTGACTATGCCTAACGATGGTATTTTTTATTATCCTATCTCTAGCTCGCTCCGTTCTTTCTGACTGAATATGGCGCTAACTTGGAACTTCAGATATCACTCACCCAATTCCTGATTTGACTGGCTATATCACCGAGGGTCAGATTTTCATTGACCGTCAGCTTGACAACAAGGGTATCTACCCACCAATTAACGTTCTTCCGTCCCTTTCTCGATTGATGAAGTCTGCCATTGGTGAGGGCCGAACCCGCAAAGACCATGGTGATGTGTCAAACCAGCTGTACGCCAAGTACGCCATTGGCCGTGATGCCGGTAAGCTCCCTTTCACAAATTGAAACTCTGAAGCTGCAGTATCTGACAATGAATGTATAGCCGCCATGAAGGCTGTCGTTGGCGAAGAAGCTCTGTCTTCTGAGGACAAACTATCCCTTGAATTCTTGGACAAGTTTGAGCGCACCTTTATTTCCCAATCTGCATATGAGTCCCGAACTATTGAAGAGTCTTTGGACCTTGCCTGGAACCTTCTCCGAATTTACCCCAAGGACCTCCTCAACCGTATCCCCAAGAAGGTTATTGACGAGTTCTACCAGCGTTCCAGCAAAGGTCGGGCCAGACCAACCAAGGATACCCGGGACACTGCTGAGCCCGCTGCTCGCGCCGATAACAACCTCATAGACGCGTGAAAAGCACAATCTTCATCTAGTTTGTGTATGAATCGAGAGGAAATGGGCTAGATTTTTTGTTACTAATTTATCATTTTTCTCGGTATTGTATCTAAGCATTCGATATTTATACGCTCACAGCAGTCATTCTCTATGGCAACAACGTTTCTTGGGATAATCAATTTCCTTCAATCATTACACCTGAGACGATCTATCGTCTCTTTGGCTAGATTAAAACTCATTAAGCGTGGCATATCTATGTCTTCCCCAGAATACCAATAATGTGCATGAACAGTATGTTAGGCCTTCAGCAAACTAGAAACTTAACATAGCAAGGAAGTCGTAGTGAGCCCTGCGAAAACGACTGTTATCAAGCCAAACAAGCCCAAGGAGCCAAATTGCTTCGTCCCCGCTGAACGTTTAACCGAACGTTGCCCTATCATTGACGGTGTGCTGGTAGCAACGTAAGCTTGGACCACACTCCTGGTCCAAGCTGCACCAACTTTCCCATCTTTACTAGCAGGGGATGGCATTTTCCAGTCGGATTCAGACTCATACCAGATTCCATTGACGATAACCCCATCCCCACGAGCCAGCTTTCCCGCCTGCTCTTGTGAACAGGTATCTTTCACCTTCCGAAGGTAACAAGTCGGTTTAGCCATCGGAGGGGCTGAATTGGTCGCTGTAGTATTTGCATCACCCTTAGTGTTAAATTTAGATATATCTACCTTCTGGCCAGTGGATAGGTCAACTGATCCCTGGACGATGCGCGAGAAGAGCGTGAAGAGTGTCTCCGGTTGGTAGGCAGATATCAAGTGACCGGCGTCATATATTCGGGTGAATGATAGATTGCCGAACTGGCGAGTCATACCTCCAACATAGGTATCATTGATGATGAGGGGCGCATAGCCAGCGGCGTTAAAGCCGCGGAGATACGAAGAAGACGAAGCTGCAATTGAAAATGCGGCTGCCTGGCCACCCATCCAGTTGCATATGTAATCCCTGTCCCCGTATATCAGAGCAATTCGTATTCCTTTATTCAGCAGCTTGGCTAGTTCTGAGATGTAATCTCCCCGGTCATAGTCAGCGGTACCGAGGAAGGCGGTTGAAACAGTTGAGCTATAGTCCGTAATATTCATCTGAGCTCCGATTGATTTCTGCACGTGTTCCTTGTTAAGGTATTCAAGGTATGTATGAGGCGGAAATGGATCAAGGCTGCTCTGTGAGATATCGTGGCTGCTACGCCCGAGTTTCGAGAATAAGTTGGGTGTTTCTGACAAACACGTAGAAAGCGCCTCTAGGCACTTTTGATTCACAGCCTCTACGGTGCCAGTGTTTTCAGGGTCGGAAGCTTTAATTTCTTCTCGACAACCAATAACTTTATCTCGGCAGCCGCCCGGCTTAGAAAAATTCGTCAAGAAGCCGTCCTTCTCTTCTTGTGTTATGGCGCTGATACCATAGCTATTGTTGTATGCAAAAATCGGAAAGTAGGGGTTTTGAACAAGGTCGTCAATACAGCCTTGCAATATTCCTATAGATCGAACGTTTATTTCAAGCGTATCCGTAGGAGATAACCTTCCTTCTTTCAGCTTTGCATTTTGATATTCGAAATAAGACACAAAGTTTGGGGCATATTTGCCTCCATAGCTCTCTGAAAATAGGTGAATATTCGCAGCGCGCCGAGACACAGAGGCGTATTGTGGAAACTCCGCTAGAATAGCTTGCAGAACATGCCAAAGCGCTTTTGCAGCAGTGGAAGTGGTGTTTGTGGTGACTTGCACGTTATTGGAAGAAGTTGTACCATTAAGCCAGGTAGTTTTAGACTGGTTCGCTGGTGGTTCAGATGGAGGAAACGTATATTTTGAATCAAGTAGATTTAAGGAACCTTCCCGCAACTGGTCAAATGAGAATCCTGACTGCACAGGTTGGTCAATGTAGAGCATGTTACTGCTCCTGTCCCAGCCCCATTCTCTTGCGCGCGTTCCAAGTCTATCCTTTGCGATCTCAATAACTTCGCATGGTCCGGTCTCTTGAAACACGCCAACAAGGCTGGTACTTCCAGGACCTCCATTCAAGTACACCGTAAATGGCGCGTTTTGAGGGTTGAGTCTCGATTCCACCAACCAGAAAAAGGTGTTGATGGAGTAGTTTTGCTGAATTGACCCTGTTGTAGATGGGGGGAGGCTGACGTAGCCAGTATATTGTCTCTGGTAGCCAAATGCTGTCTCACAAGTCCCTGAGACTGGAGTGGTGTAGTTTATTGACACCCCGTTGGAAATAGTGGCGGAAACCGTGGTTCTTGACGTCCCGCTTGAGAAGCTTGAGGATACCGATATTGCAGAGGATTTCAGGGCCCAATAAAATATCACTCCTAGAGCAAGATAGTGGTTTAGGTGTCCCTAGTCAATCAGTGTCAGGTATCCGTATTTTGTCGAGAATAAACAGTGAAAATTTCCTCACCATTTGCGCTGGAGCGACCAAAACAAATGACCTACCAAAGAATGCGGCGTTCAGGTTAATGCAGTCGAAGAGAATAAGATTTATTGTAGAGAAACAATGAGATTCTCATGTTTGATGGGCAGGAGGCGCAAACTCTGCAATATAGGCAGGCACATACAAAGCTGTACTCCCTACAATCAAACATGCCCCTCAGTAAGAGCAAACGGAGAGTACGAGTTGCCAACAACAAAGAAGCCGTTTGTAGGGGCTCCTCCGAAATAAAGTCACGAGAATGGAATTGAAATCTTTCATAGAAAATTCAGGGTATTAACAGCATGGTTCCTAGCCCCGTCAAGACTCTAGGAACTCCCTTCCGTTCTCTTCTAGGGTATCATTGATGATAGTTCCACATTTGCAGGGATGCTCTGCATAGCAAAAGCCACCTGAACGGAAGATCTTCCTATGATTCGCATCCGATAAGGCGTGTTGGTCGTTTGACAAACGAAGAAGACATGCAGCAATCCCATCTTGTCCAACATGTGGCGTTCTAGTCGGCCAATGCATCGTGCTAAGAAACAAAGAAATGCGCCGACCAGATTGTTAGTTTGTAGATTATCGAAACTGACAGGCTGATGGTTGATGTCGGTACTCTGTACTCTCCACCTTCTTCGCCCAGGATCCAGTAGGCCATTACCCCTGCGGTCCCAGGCAGAATCTGTCCGCCTCGAACAGATAATTCAGCATAGACCATTAAATCAGCGAGTCCACGGCTTTTATCACTGCCAGCGCTGGGATCACTTGCAGTTATGGAGCTTTCGATGTTGAAGGAGTTGAAGTTGAAGTTGAAATTAAAGCGACCCGTGACTTTTGGGCCAAGTTAGCTCGTTAGGGCTAAAATCCCAAACGGGTAATTGTAACAGCATCCTCAACATCTTCGCGTTTCTCACTCTGCTAATACTTGACATGAATGCATTTCCTGAGAGATGTTATCACAGATGAATGGTCACCGAATTTCCTAAGGCGTGCTGCGATGGGAGTTATTGGGATTGCTCAACCCCCACAGAGATCAGCAGAAGAACCATATGTTACAGGCATTGTAGCATGACCATTTGCTGACGAGGATCAGGATATCTGGGGAAAGGAAGAGCGGATCATCCTTTCTATGATTCTTTAGGTTGATACCAGTTCAGTTTTGCGTTTCTTCCGTGGCGGCTGGTTCCCCTGTGAGCTGTTTGGCTGGTATTCCGCAATTGCAAGTCGGACCATCTTGAATCCCTACAATAACTGTCAGTTAAAATAAGTTTGGGTATCGTTGGAATGATAAGTCCCTCACATCGAAGCCTGCCTCTAGGCTAATGATACGCTTTGGCACCACGAGATATTGTGGCTCGAGTAGCTTGTGAGTCAGGCCAGCCGATTCCGAGCATCTGCCATCCTGGCTTATGGCTCTCAGCCCATGTATTCCTTTCTGTCCTACTGAGAGAGCAAAACCCTTTAGGCCCGTCGACTTCGCCGACCCGCCAACAATATCCAAATACTGCCTCTCCCCCCCTCTCGTGTATCCCAGACATATATCAGGGCCTCCCTTGGTGATGAAACGGAGTCCGCTAACAAAAGGAGCTTCGCCAGCCACTACAGTGGTGGCTATAATCTGGTGAATATCATCGGGGATAGCAGTTAGTTGAGTGTAAAATTCCTTGCACCCATCTTGGAAATCCCGGCTCTTCATATCTGGATAATCTGGACATTCACTTTCCATGGGGTGGATGACTCCGCGGCCCTCTGTCCATCTAAGCTGGTTCTTTTCGATATTCAAAGGACGCAGAGAGGTATCACCACTCCAACCTAAAGCTGCCAGTTCAGATATAGGTGACCGAATAAGTTTCCAGATACGCTTTCTATTTTTCAATCCTGGCTCGAAACGTGTCAGATCTCTGAATTTGAAGTATAACCATTTCCAGTCAAGCAAGCAGTTAGTCTTGTTAGCTTCGAACGCATAACCAAGCTCGAGATCTGGCTGGAATCGAGACCTCCAAAAGGACTGACCCAGGTTGGAAGGGATAATCCGGGCCAATCCTTTCGAGGCCTGGGACAATGCCAATGCATCAACTGTGGGTAGCTGAACAATTATGAGCTCTAGGAGTTCAAGGGTGAGACTGGTTAGGCAATTAGGCTCAGCATAGCCACTTATTGGAGCTGTGCTTCGTTCAACCATCCTTCGTTTCTTTCGCTTATCGTTGAGTCGTGCTCTCCGTACGAGTGCTTTTACGCGTTTGTCGTCCTTCAGCGCCTCCCACGGATCTCGGAGGAAGAATGGTTCGGAAATGTCAGGTTTGTAGAATATCCTCGAGCCTTCCACCTTTACAACCCTTTGCTCCCACGGATAGTGCTCCTTGACCCTGCAGGCTCCACCATATTCATGGCCCCAATCAAGGGTGCTCATACCACACCCCAGAATGGGACAGGACCAGAATAAGTCCATCAGGCGTGCTATGGGAACTTCGCCCGGGCTAAAGAACTGTTCGAGAAGGGAATAGCATGAGGCGTGGATAATAAAGCCAGAACGGCACCGCATTGGAACCCGGATGTGCATATTGAATACTACCTCATCCTCGGGATCAAGACTGGCATCTTCCAGGTCATCCTCTGGATCGTCCCATCGGTCGTCAAAATTGGGCGGCGCTCTATATATGAAGTGTGGAGCATTGTTTCTGCTTACTCCGGACACCTCTGGCTGCAGCCCTCGTGCTGGGTTGACGCACACTCCAGTGTTCAGTCAGTCATAGTGGAATTCCTCCATCTCGGGATTAGACATGTATTAACGCTTACATGCTCGATATTTGCTATCCCAATGTACTCTTTGCTTGAGAAGATTATAGTCGGGGAAAACATCTCTGCCGCACAGGACACACCCATGTAATATCATCTTGCTCTAGATCGTCTTTAGTTGAGTATTTACACACAGCGAGGACAATGGACTATTATGTGCATCAAAAAGTATTGAAGTTAGCATTATTTTCGCCCGCAAAGCTATAACTATTTACTCGCTGATAAGTGGCTACGTCATAGTATTGAAGACCGTTGAGATTTTTTGTAACAAAGTTATAACTATGGCAAAGCTAATAAAACAGGCTTAGCTGAGGTGATGCGAAGAGATGTATACGATTTCCGGGCTCGTAGACGAAATAGCACAGTTCATATCATTTGTAACATCCTTTAGCTCTTGGTTTTGAGCAGCAATCATTTGAATTATTTTTGAGATGGCATACGACCGAGTAGTAGGCACCTTAACTAGTTATCCAGCTATTAGTCCCATAACTAACTAGACGATATCCTTTCATTCAATCATCCGACACCCTAGGGGGCATTCTACCCAGAAATTTCAAATGAATCGGGGAAATTGTCAAAGTCTGCCACTACACTAAAAGGAGTGAGCCCACACAAGTAGTAGGCAGAGCTGAAGTTTTTTCGACAGTAATCTATGTTAGAGGGATCAGTGACAATTTTTGCCTGGATATCGATTCGAATTCCTGCTCTAAAGCTCTAAAAGGTCGCTGTATCAGCCCTCTAGCAGCGGCAGACAACAACTTGAGCTTTTCAATCCTCCGAATTTTCGACGTGATAGATCTTTGTCTTTTCTTCCGAAGGTAATCTCACCCACCACTTTGCTCTCTATCTCAGAAGTCTCAAAAAAGTTCGTGTATTGCTCTGGCTACTTCCTCCAGAGTAGTAGAGTAGCCAACCGGGACGGTCCAAAGAGTTGGGCCCTTCCCACCACTGGTGTCTCCAAAGTTGTAGATCAGTTTTTTAACTGACTTTACCTCGAAAGTGAACTCGACCTTTTCCAGCTTTCGTAGGGCTCTCTCCCCGATCTTGGTACCGAATACAACAGCTAGGTAGGAATTGCTCGAGCGGATCATTCACTGGGGCCGTAGCTTGTCAGAATCTAGGATTTGGAGTAGAGATTTCTGCAACACGCCCAATGCTTGCTTGAAGTAATGGCTCTTTTTGATCTTGATCATGGAAGTGGAAGATTACTTCGCTGCCAAATTGTCCCGGCAGCCGTGCACACTCTGTGAAAGGTCTGAGGCCTGTTGCCCCCTGGCAAGCTGTACAGGCACGCATCTCAGGTCTTCCTCGTGACTGGACCAACAGGCCGTTGATATACGAGGGCCGGTGAAGATGTATTTGATGAAGTCCCATGCTGCCAGGAACATAGCGGACATCCGGCCCTGGAAGGGCCAACACCTCCCGGCCCAACGTATTATGTACAAAGAAGGCCAGTTGCTGGCCACCGACCCTGAGAATACCTGGGGTTACCGTCATCCGGGCGATTTGAGGGTCATAGCAGACCAACGGCCTATGTCCAGACCATATATCAGTATCTCCCATGCGTTTACAGCGGCTGGAAGAAAACCTATTATTCACTACCTGTTAGTAGGTTCGATAAGGCTTGGACAGCGGTGGTCAACGCGGCGAGATCTTGGTTACCCCCATGGGAGGGCAGAGCAGGGGTAGTGGTGGTTACAGCAGCAGAGGCAGGAGCACCGATGGGAGGAGGAGCCTTTCACCCCAGGGGCAACATGGTCTCCGGGGGTCGATTCGAAGGAAAAACCACAGGTCTAGGGACCGGGGAAGCAGAGGCAGCAAGATCCTTGAAACCTTTCTCAATCGCGGTAACAACGGACTTGAAACCAGGGGTCTCGCGATGGTAAACGACGGCAAACCCAGGATAGAGACCAAGCAGCGCAGCAAACGAGCAGAGATGCGAAGCACTGGCAAGATAACTGTGCAGAAGGGCAGGATGGGTTGAAAAGCTTTTCTCCCACCATCTTCCTTCCTTCCTTCTCACAACCTCTCATTTCTCACTCCCTTCCACCCATCCTATTCTCAAATATATGCTGCAATGATCAGGGGTGAGTGATAGTGGAATATAGACACCAGTATGTGTTTTTCGTAGCCAGGGAACCTCCTTCGCTTGCTGGAGTCTTCTCTATATGTGCTCGGATATTCTCACTGCTTTGCTTGCCCGACTCTCCTATTTGGGCTTGGTGATTTTCCCTGCCGGTTATTCCGTCACGGATGTGATGGATTCTGAGACCAGGAATGTCGTCTAGTTGCTGTTGCTATGGTATAAGCTTGGGTTGCTGTTTGGTGTTCCACCGTAAGGGTTTTGATCGGATCGGTAGTCACCTTCCAGTAGACCTGGATGTCTAGTATTTAAGGATTTGATTCGAGCTCGTACGAGAATATTATATCCCTTGTTTTTATGGAAGACTGGAGCAAGGATATGAAGTCGTAGTATCAGCTGCTTCCTTTCCAGGTCCAATATCTTCGAGTACCTTGAGATCTTCCCCTTTGATCCCCCGGCTAATTATGGTATCCGGCGGTGGTTTTGCCTCTCGATAGCTTATATAGCGCTATTAGGAGAGCGTAGCTTGTCATCCTTCCTGGAATTTGCACACCTTGTCGACCCTTTTTGGTTCAAGATGCGGCAAGTAGTTGAATGCATAAGCTGTTCGGGAGTATAGGGAGAGAAGGCAATGTTGCGTTGATTGCCCAAGTATTCATGGCTCCCGGATTGCCGCTGTGCCACATAACGACTTATCAGTATGTCTTGATGTATATTATTGAATACATGAAACATACCTAATTAGGAGTATTCCGAACTTCATAGACTAATCCAAGCATGGAGAACGAAAGGAATTAGACCGGGTTCTCCTCCAACCGGCAGCGTTCGCCGGCCTCCTGACGAGCTCGGCGGGCTGCCGCATGAGCATGAGCGACCGCTCAGCGTGCCGGGGAGCCATCAGCTGTCGGTGCAGCTGCAGAAGCTCCTGGCGGCGCGAGCGAGCCAGTGCACCAACCAGTTCGGGCTTCGAAGGCCCAAACCTCCACCCCTAACAGGCGGAGCTGGCGTAACTCGGGGGAGTCAGGCTCCTAATAACTACACCGTTAGTTGACTCACAACCAATAAAAATTTCAAACTTGATCGAGAGATGAAACCTTTGATCCAATCATGATTTGCTCTCGAATAACATCTTCCCAATTAAACGTGCGTAATTCCTTGGAGGCAGCCTTCGGATACTCAGGGGTTAGCCCTTAGCTCAAGGAACGGCTAAACGAGTACTTACTTGCTCACAGAGCTTTCGTGGGCCAGCGCACCGTTGTCACAGAGTCCTGATTGTTACAGGCAAGTCTTTTATCCAAAGATACCCTTCTATGACGAGATCTTGACAAGACAGACATCACATGTAGTTGCTGCCTGCTAGCTAAAGAGCTCTCTGCAAGGCTCTTGGGAGATATAACTACTCCAGCAGTCTGCAGAGCATAAGCAGAAGACGTCAGTGTACTTATCTCCCAGTACATACGATAGGAAGATTGGGTATTTTGGTCATTTCCTAGGTAGAAGTGGGAATGAATTTTGTAGGAAAGGAAAGGATTTCAGCGAGAGGGAGACGGATATATATGCTGTTTGGGGGGCTAGAGTGAAGAGCTGAGTCTTCACTGGGTATCAATGGGGTGGTTGGGAATATTCATCTCCAGCATTCACTATTATCCGCATCTCTAGGTCAGTGAAAGAACCACACTTATGGACAAGCGGTGCGGACAAATACATACGTATCAAAGGAGGATAGCTGAAAGGCTTGAAGGGCTCTCCCGGTTAAAGACTGCGAATATCAACGCTTTATTGAATGAACCTAGCCTAACAAACTCCTATTCCATGACAAAAAACACTGAAAACCTGCAGATGAGACAAGAATCAAAAACTCCAGCCCGTATCACAATCACATATCCGTCCCGTCCATCAGCCCATCCGTCCATCCGTCCATCCATCCATGCCGTTTCGCTGATATGGAATCTGTAGGGTAAAGTAGGTTATGCATTCTCAACGCCATCAAGAGTAAAACCACTCCAGAACATGACATGGCAGGCATAACAACGAGTAGTAGCAGCAGTACGCAGGGGAGTGGGAATTTCAAATAACTAGTTAATAACAGAGCAACAAAAGGCAAAGTGTAGACCGCTTGCTTAGCATTCAAGGTTCAAGTTCGAGTTAGGGTTCAGGGTTGGTGTAGTAAGTTGTATCTTTTCTTCTTTTGTGTTTTGGTAGAGTAAGACCATGCAATGCAATGCAGGTACAAGGCTTGTGGGAGGGGAATCAATCCTGAGAGATGAAAAAGGGCAATTATGTGATGACTAAAAAAGAAAAGTTGAAATCATGCAGTGCAATGCTAGAGGACGTAAAAAATGTAGAAAAAATAAAGCAAACAGTAACAGTCGTGTCGTGAGAGGAGAAGGAGAGGAAGAGCAAGGAAGAGGGAGGTCGTCGATTGTATGGCGTTAATCGATTTTAGCATTCGCAAGTTTCATGTTGGATCCTAGACCTGCGAGGTTGTTCGAGAAACGAAGAGGGTTGTTCTTGAACTTGGTGTGTTTCTTCAGCTTCTTGCGAGCAACCATCACCGGAGCAGAGGACTTGGTGACGAGATAGTTCGAGAACGAGCCCAGAAGAACACTAGCAATATGTTAAGACGTTAGTGAGGCTGTGCGGAAGTATATACGGGGAAAGAAGGTTAGACGAACCCCTTAAGCGCGCTTCGGCCTCTGGAGCCAAGAATGACAAGAGTCGGCTCGAGAGCATCGATCTAGAGGGGGTTTATTGGTTAGTGCGAGGTCTTCTTATGTGTGAGTGTATTATGCGTGGAGTACAAAACTTACCGCCTCTGTGATGAGATGCTTGGGGCTCTTGCAGTGTATCACCTCGACCGCCACACGAACCTGCAGCTTCGTCTTGCGCATGAGACGCACGCATGTTTGTGTGAGGCCGTCAATGGCATGGGCCCGGTCTGCCTCCGCCTTGGATAAGGCTCTAGAATCCACTGAGCCGGTTGCGCTTTCCAGGCCCTTTTCTTTATGGCTGTCTTTCTCTTTCTCCCTGTCGCTAGCAGAACCAGGGAGATGAGTGGTAGAGACATGCGGTGAAGGGAATGATGATGACGGCCGGGTGGGTGCTTTTGCACTGCCTCCGGCCTGTGAATGCATTGTGGTAACCAAGTCCAGGACAGCCTTGTATCCGTCGCTTATTGGCGTTACGGATGGAAGGTCTGTTTCAGACGGTTTGGCAGAGGACGATGAGTTTTCTTCGTCGATGGCGTAGATGGCATACATTGTGTCTCCGTCACGCAAGATAGTACCGATAGTCCACTCGAGGGCATAGACCGATTCCTCGCTCAGGTCAGTAGCCACGAGATAGCTACGGGTTCGACGAAGACCTTGCTCGGCCTCCTCTTGCATCTTGGCAAAATCTCCGCGTACAATAGTGCGGATGACCCTGTTGGGCACCGACTGGTCTGTTGGCGAGAGGTAGACGTTCAGATTCTGGGCCTTTTTGATCTCACTGATCTCAGCCTCATCCTCCATAGGACTACCGTCACGGCCGCCTCCATCTCCTTCATCGTCTGAGCCAACGGGGGTATTGCCTTGGGAGACGGTGATATCAAAATTAGTGTTTGGATGGACACTGGTCTTGTGCTTCATGGGCTTTTCAGCCGCTGCTGCAACAGCGCGGTTGTCGGGCTCAAGCAGAGACCGGACTTTATACGTTGACGACACGGTTTTGCCTGTATATACTTGTTAACACCACGACACTTAAATCAGAGTAGGGAATATAAAAAATAAATAAATAAAAAATAAAAGAGAATACATACGTTCTTCTTCGGCGGCTGCCAGGAGACTTCTGACCTTTTTGGCTGCTTCTGGGTCATCTAGATCGCGATCAGTTCCCTGGCCGTCTCGCTTCTTTCTCGTCCGGCCACGGCCTCTTCCAACGCCCAATCGCCACAGCTCATCGTCAGAGCTTATGTCTTCCTCGTCTTCACTGGTGTGGTCCTCACTAAAGCCGCCATCAGGGGTATCATAGTAATCTTTAGCAAGTCTAGTATCGGAGTCTGAATGCTCAGCCAGGTCTTCCAGTTCCTTTTTCTCAATGTGAGGCAGATGGGCCAAACTGCCACTTGACCGCTGCAGGGCCGCGTTAGATAGCTTTCTATATGCGTGATCCAAGTTGATGACCCTGCCGGAGTCCGTGACAAAGGTGTTGACGTTTGACTTTGAGTTGGCTGCCTGTGGATTCAGACTGTTCAGCGAGCGTGGTGCCGGAGACCGCGAGCGCATGGGAGATGTGGAGCTGTGTGGAAATCCACGAGCATGGCGGCCGATCTGTCTGCCACGCGGGAAACCAGGTAACGGCCCAAAGTCGGCCCCGGACATGACGGCGGCCATGGAGCTGGGGTGGTGCTTGTTGTTACTGTTATGACTGTTGCCGTTTCCAGTGACGCTCTTCTTGCCACCCTGGGTGACTCGCTTTGGCAGCTGGCTCGGTACGCTGGGTAGCATGCCAAACTGGTACGCCTCGACGCCGGTCTTCTTCCCTATCGACGGCAGGCCGCCATAGGACGACTCTGAGGCCCTACGCAGGCCTTCCGGCTCGTGTATGGACGGAGTATGGGCTGAGGAGGTGGGCGAGGATGCCGCGCTGTGAGTCTCCCTCAGCGGCGAGGGTGATATCGGGTCGAGCATGCTCCGGACGCTGGCAGACGACGACTTGACCGACCCTGGCCGTCCAGAGGGAGCAGGCGCAACATCGAGCATGGAGCGGATGGGAGGAGCTTGTACGGTAGCATGGTGGTGGGGACGAGGAGACTGGTTATGCTGGCTCTGAGGGCTCTGGGGGCTGTTCTGCTGCTGCTGCGTGCGGCCCTGGAGGATCTCGAGGATCTCGCGCCGTTCCTCGTCAAGGGCGGACTCGAGAGACATCTTGGGGACCATGGTGAAAGGAAGAAGAAGAAGAGGAAGAAGAGGAAGAGAGAGAGAGAGAGAGAAAGCGAGAAAATACGAAAGCGAGCGAGATAGGCTTGGATCTGCTGGCGGTTCTGGTGGAGCCAGGCAAAACCCGCCCGCGCCCAAAAAGCTCGACGGCGACAGAACGTCAGACGGAGGGACACACTGGCAGCGAGTCGTTCAGGACGGACAGCAAAAAGGGAGGCAGCGAGAGCGTTCCTGCGATGATTCCCAGAGTCAGGATGCTGGTTCGGTCGTGGCGCCGCAGCCACAGGGAGCGTCGCTAGCGGCAGCGCTGGTGGGACAAGGAATCAAGCTGTGCCAGTCAGTCTCACGGCAACAGGACGACGCAGGGCAGCGAAGGGGAGGACAGACAGACAGAGGCAGAGAGACAGAGACGGAGAGACGGAGAGAGGCAGAGAGACGAGCAGGTCGGCTTTCAGGGTCGCGATTCAGAGCGCGGGAGAAGGCGAGGATGTGGCTGAAGCAGCTCGTCCATGTTGTTTATATTAGGGCCTGGGCAAGACGAAGAACAAGGAAAGGCCAAGCAGAAGCGACCAGGAAGCCCCCGGGACGAGATGCGCTTGTTCGTCTCGTCCTGGATAGCCGTTTCGCAGTTGTTGTTGTTGCTGATGCTGGTGATTGTTGTTGCTGGTGATAGTTGTTGTTGGTGTTGCTGCTGGTGATAGTTGGTGATAGTTGGTGTTGGTGTTGTATTTGGCAGAGGACGAGCCGGCTACATAGTAATAACACAGAAAACGACGACGACAAGACAGAGACAGCTGAGGAAGAGGAACGCCTGCTTGGCATCACATTCGGGCCTGCAGGGAGGAAGCAGAGAAGAAGAAAAAGCGCATGCAGCAGACCCGAGAGAACTCCCTTGCTCCAACAAGCACCGTCCCAGGCCAACCACGCAACGCCGAACGGGGAGAACGAAAGAAGACACCCGGCACTAGATAACACAGGGAGGGCAGATCAGGCGGTGATCGAGGGGACGGGGAAAAGGAATTATGGGCCCTTCACTTCACGGCTTTGCCCTCTTGCGTCCATTACTCTTATTCTTAGCATTATTCTCGCGTGGCTGGTGCTGGTTCTGGCCATCGTGGTGGCCCCGGTCCCGGTCCAGTGTCCGGGTTCGCGGCTTGTGGAATGCTTCTTCCGGCGGTTCATCGTCCTCTGCAGCCCGCTTCTTGTGCTTGTGCTTCTTCGGGGCGTACTTGGCCTCCAGGTTGGCCAGGAAGGACTCTCCCCGGCTCTTCTGGCGCTGCTGGATGAGCGCCATCAGCGCATCCTCGCCCCCGTCTCCGCCGCCTTTACCTCCTTTGGTCTTCTTGCTGCTGCTGCTCTTGTTGCCCCTACCGCTGCTGCTGCTGCTGCCGAACAGCTTCTCTTCGACCCCGAGCTCCCGGGCCATCTCTATGGCCTCGCCGGCTTCCTTCCTTGCAGCCCTACGCCGTGCCCGCTTCGTCTCCGCCGGCTCCTCCGTGAAGGCTGGATAGTCCGCGACCTCACCGGCCTCGATGGCGTCGCGGATGAGGGCGCGGAACCGGTCGTCGTCCTCCAACACGTCGCTGGCCATGACTCGCTCGTAGATCCCGTCCATCTGCCCCTTGCACTCCTCATATACCCGCAGCAGGTCCGCCCTCTCCTCGTCCGAGCCCTTGTACTCCTGCTTGAACTTGTCCAGCAGCGTCCCGTCGATCATGACGCTGAACTGCTCGCGGTAGAAGTCCGTCCAGCTGAAGTCGTCGTCCTCCAGGTCCAGCGACTCCGACGTGTTGCCCGTCGTGTCGTAGCGTCGACGCCGTCGCTCGTCGGACAGAATCGCATACGCAAAGGCGATTTCCTGGAACTTCCGGTGGGCGTCATCCTTGTCCTTATCCGAGACCTTGTCTATGTCCTCGCATTAGCACTGCTGTTCAATATCATATCACTGTATATCTATCACTTTGCGTTTACCTGGGTGGTGTCTGAGGGCCTTTTTCCTGTAGGCCGACCTTATCTCGTCTGCGCCCGCCTGCTCGGCCACGCCCAACACCTCGTACGGGTTGATGCACGGCGGCTCCTCGCAGTCCACGCCGTCAGAGGACATCGTCGCGCTCTCGGTCTGCCGTTTCTTCTTCTCTTTCCAGCCTCTTTTCTGCGTCTTTTCAAGCGTTTTCTTCTTCTTCTTCTTTTCAATTAAATTCGACGTCGCGAAAAGTCGCGGGGAGACGCGTTGATTAGTAAGAGATGACTAATATGTCACGTGGGATTATTAAGATATTAGTCATGATGTACAAGAAGTTTTGTTAAAAACAGACGAAGCGACGGCGACCTCAAAAGCTCAACACTCAACACGCGCGATGAAACATGCACAGGATAGCGATGTGATGCTACTACGAAGTACGGAGTGCTGCAGCCTACTTAGAATATATAACCGCTACAGGTGTGGCTGGTGACTTGTTTTACCCGCATCATAAAACATGTTTATATCACAGCGAGATACCATACAAATTATCAGCTTCCGATGCATCAAGTCGAGCAGGTTAAGCTATTTGATCAAGGATCTCGCCACCTCCCCCTGACGATCCATCGACACCCCCATCGAGATCCTTGCATGATAACGAGCTTGTCGATAAAGTGAGATGAGTAATCTGATAACAAATGCACATTGCAATATCCCCATGTCTGCTCCTCCAGTTGAACTAACCATCTCACCAGATAACTGCCATGATAACCCCCTAGAACTGGACCAGGTAAAAGAAAACTCCTTAAAAGTGATGAGAAGAAAAAAAGAAGACATCCATATGAGTCTGTCAAGTGGCATGAGATACCATGGACCACGTAACTGGTTAACCAGGAACCATTTCATTTGTCCTTGGAGCTCAAGGCAGCAGCAAGCACGCCTCTCCACCAGGTCTCGTCCTTGGGACCCCAGTGAACGACTTCAGCTAGCTCTTCACGGATAACCTGGCGCTGGATGGGAGACAGGACGACAGGTCCCTCCTTGACGATTGTCTCGGCCAGGGCCACCGCGTCGGCAGAGTCACGGTCGATGTGGGAGTACTCACTGTTACGCTGGCCGCAGAGGCGGATGGACAGCACCAGCAGGTCGGTTGGTCCGATGTAGGGGAGGCAGTTGATGTCGACGTCTCGGACGATGGTTGCTGCCATGGGCATGTAGGGCAGCTATGACATACCATACCCCCTTGTTAGTCACCAAATATCTGACGTGAATACACGCGACTAAAGAAGATCGAAGATCGATCACTTACGCGGCAGTTGGTGCTGAAGTCAACCTTGATCTGCTTTCCGCCTGGGTGAGAATAGTACAGGCAGCCCTCGTACTCAGTGAACATGGTGTCGAAGGCTTGCAGCAGTCTGCGGTGCGCCACCTCCGCGTTGGGGATGGTGATCATGAAGTCGACATCCTGCTCCTCAGTTAGCTGCCAGACGCGACATATACCCCCTCCAAGCTTTTGGACCTACCTCTGGGTCATCAGTTGGCTGACGTTCAGCAACGTATCTGCAGATAGCAGCGCCTCCGATGATGGCCACCTTGGTATGGGCGAGATCAGGGCATTTCTTGAGGCAGAGGATGACTGCGCGAGCCGTGTCCTCCATTTCGGCGAAGGTGGGAGTGGTGATCATCTTTGCAGCTTTCTCTGGCCTGGTCCTGTCTGTGAAGCTCTGTCAGAGGCGTAGGCAGCAGGATGATGAAGTTGAAGCAGAGAGAGAGAGAGAGATGAAGCTGAAGATAAACAAACTGGTAGGTGAGAGAAGAAAGAAAAGAAAACAAAAGAGGGAGAGAGAAATCAGACGTCTTTCCTTTTATACCCTTCTCGGCGTGGGCAGTGGCAGGGGCCGGCGAGACAGGCATCAACCTGCTAGAACACCCCTCTCAGATAGCAGCACTCATTGATCACAGCAGATGACCTTCTTTCTCTTTCTGCATATACCTACCTCTGTCGAGGCTGTGAAGGGCCTTAGATTGAGTCAGTCTGCCTGCCTGCTACGCCGCAGGGATATCAAGGCAGCAGTGGCCGCTTGAGGCCGCATTGAATTTTACTTGCTTGCTCTGCTATACAGTATCGATCATCTTACTACTTTGGCTGGCCATACTGATCAACGAAACCTCAGACATATCAAAATACTTGCATGGTTGACCTGTTCTGGACAGCAGATTTACATAGTATTCAGAAGTTACCGCAGACTGTTATCAAAAATGTATTCAACAGAGAAAACTTAGGTAAAGGAAAGTTCCGTATATTGAGCATGATATCGTCTTTTAAATATATTATCTGCATCAGTAATATGCTTACATGACAGTATAACTACTTACTTCAGAGGTTGTATTAGGCCCGCCGCATCCCTTCAAAAAAGAGAATAGCATATATGTTTGATGGCATATCTCCATCCAAGGGTCATGTATACCGGCCATTGTAGTTTGGAAAAGGACTGTCACAGCTGATAGAACCTGATATCAAAGTCAGGCTAAATGAATACCATGTCAGCACATATTTCTACTCCGTATAGCCAACCAATAGCAGATTTATGAGCACATCCTCCACCTTGCCGTATTGGTCTAGAGGAAGTTTCTCTCCCTCAGTTAAGCCGTTCACCAGTCTCAGTGTTAGTTCCCCCTCCTCGGGGTCAGATTTCACAATCTCACCCAAGGGGAAATTCAACCACTTCTCCTTTCCCAATCTTACACGTAGAAGTAAGTTTATTAGAACAGAGACGTCTTCCCGCTTTGTCTCTCTTGACCTCAAGGCAGAAGAATTTTCAAGGATCTCCGGCGCTGCAGCTTCAATCTCATCTACTGGGGTAGGTGTACAACAAGGATTCGGCACAAGCTCAACAATATCCCATTTGAAGTAGAAGGTATCACTCCGTGTTTCTTTTCTGTGTGGGGTATAATAGTCCCTAGGAATCCAATGCTTCTGAATATCCGTCGAAAATCGCATTCTTACGATATTCAGGCTCATTGCGCCAACAGACACAGGAATTACTAGCCTCGCGCAATGTTTTGTCTTATTGAGGGACGTTAAGCATACAGCACGTTGAAAAGCATCAAAGTCAATGCCATCCTGCGGGATCATTGGGAAACGGGCAATGAGCGAAGAAGTGGAAACTTCTCCAAAGTAATTGAAGAGCAGCATCAGAATCTACCTCTTCAGAATAGGTTCTCCTTATATAAAGTCTCAAGTTTTCTGCATTCCAGTCCAATATTTCCTTGTAAGTAGGGGGTTCACAGCAGGGTTGAAAAAACACCTACATTTTTCCTCTGAAAGACTCTTGATGCAGTCCCTCTCAAATATTTCTATCAGGCGCGTCTTTACTTCTCTTCCATATCTAGTAATGTTTGCAGTTAAGTCTCGATGGATAGATTCTATTATATTCTTGTTAGTTAAATCCAACGGAAATTGGCTAGACGATGGGCTTTTGTCTTCACCAGGACCGGCTTTGGTGAGGTATTTCTTTGTATCTGCCCAGGATGTATAATCGCAGCTGCCAAAGACAATATTTAGAATCCAGACCCAAGTACAACTAAAAATTGCTTCAACAGAGATGTAAATGACGATCCAGTTCTGAGTGGTTTAGAGATAACAGTAGGATAAGACGGCTCAACTATTTGGAGGCCAGGCGGCTGAGGAGACTCGTATGTGTATGTTCATCCAAATCTATAATGGTATCAGGTATAAGTCATGTTATTATCTAAGCTGATTTAGACAATGTAGATGGGGGCGTTAGCCAACGCCAATATGGGATGACCCCATTCCTTATATTCTCCTTTGCCGCTGAGGTTTCTATTTTGTATAAAGCCGGGTATAAGAGCATATAATACTCCGTAAATAGTATGGAAATGTATATACTGCATACTATCCCGTAAGCTCAATATTTGTAACTCCATAAAAACCTGGATTCTTTGGTATTGGTATGAGGTCGAATGCTAATATTAGCTTCGCCACGGTATGATGCGCTCAACGGCATAGCATCACCCTGCCTGGCTCAATAAATCCAAATCATGGCGAGACAAAACAACAATTCCTTTCAGATCCCCTCTAGAATACTTTATCCAACACATAAGGAATGGTAATAACATGGCGTGTTTCATCCCCTTTTCCCCCTGTGAATGTTGCTTTTGAGCTTAGATTACATAAGCCTAGCCGCAACGGCCCGCACCCTTAACTTAGCCTAGTCCGCTTCTGGCTAGCTTGGCATCCAACTCTTCATCTGCATCAAATATCAGACATCAACGCTTCTTCTCCCTTTCGATCCTTTTCGACACGAAGTCAGTCGAGCGAGAGGTGGGACAAGGGACAGAGAGCCTCGGTTCGTTTTGGGCTACTATAGTTGAAATGGCTCGGGATCCCATGCTCTACGGAGTTTACAGACCGAGCTGGATACTCCGTACCCATTAAAAATCTGCCTTGGTTAGCTACGGTGGTTCCGAGAAAAGATGTAGATCACCCTCGCAAGCTACCAAGAGCTCTGGCATCCCAACTAGCTTCAACTGCGTACCTGCAAGACAGAAATACCATGCATACAAATATTGCTTGAGTCCTTTAAGCTCGCTGACCCCTTGGCAGAGCTGGGATACTACCTGCAGTGGCGTGTCTTATGCTGCCAGCAACCAAGTAGTTATATTGCAGCATGGCATGCCTGGAGCTAGGCGGTTTAACACATTTTCACGAGCTTATTCTTATTAGGGCCATTCCTTTGCTCGGTCACTCCATGGATCTTCATATATCTCGCCGTCTATTGATATTCCATCTTTGCGGCAAACATATCCGCACGTCCGCCGAATATTCTTGTCTTCAAAAGACGTCCATATCATATGATGCCTGATACGATACGCTACTATTCACACCCTCAAACTTATCTCTCTAGAGTTAGCCAAGTGTCTGTGATGCCGATACTCGCTGCTCTACTCGGAGTATCGGAGTATGTCAACTCGGACGATTGAGGAGAAAATTACGGTCATTACTTCAGCATGTGTTTCATGAATGAGGGATTAGGACGGTTCTACCACGATAACACCTGTGTCATACGAACAAGCAACGTTCAAATTCAAGGGCCTGTCGGAATCAAGATTTGTCTCCAGCCAGCCGAGGTGCTTCACCACTTATATGCTATGCGGTTCATGAAACAACATGGAACCATCTTATGGTCAGGTACCCCGTAATTGAAAACGACTATGTGAAGAGTTTAATTTGTGACCCCAAGCAGAGTATGAGAGCCAGTGCAGGAAGACTTAGCAGTCGTATATAATATATGTCCTCAGTAGACGAAGACATATATGGAAAGACATATTGACAAGCTGAAGTATTCAGCCTCGGAGTGAACAATAAGCAAACGAGACCAGTAATATATGATATAAGACACCGAAGTAGTACAGTTGCCATGGTACCATTTATAGACTTCGAAAAGGATCCGATACACTAAGTTCAATTTCGCCACATCTTGTACACCTTTTGAACCATGCTCTGATGAAAAATGAATTAATTTTGATTATTTTATCGATTGGTTGATATATATGTATGTATAAGGCAGGTTAGATGTCACGATTAAAACGTAGCGCTCCGTATTTATATAAGTACAGTAAGCCTTAAGGCCAGAGCTGAGCCTGAGCCGGAAACCGAAAGAAAGCGGAATCAAAAAAACGTAGAGCCATTTCCCAACCCAGCCAGCCCTGCTGCCAGACAAAATGGATTGTACAGGGCAAGGAAAAAAAAAAAAGTAAGAAAGCAGGAAGAACAAGGTCCTCCAGTTAAACAAAGGGTGTTTTTGTTGCTGCTGTGCTGTGCTGTCTATGTGCATGAAACAGGAAAACAAAGCAAGAAATATGAAAGGGGTCCAGAGAGGATGACCGCATAATGAATGAATATACAAGTAGTATTAAACAGGATGGGGAGGGTTAGACATAAGGAAAAGTAGGTGGGGGGAAGGGGATATAGCCGTGCAGGTTGATATGTTGGTTGGTTGGTTGGCTGAGGCTGGGAGCAGCACATGGACCGGTTCGCAATGGGGGGAAGTTGCCCCGAGTATATAGTTAAAAGAAGGTGGGTAAAGGACCAAGCTCAATAGGAGCAGTAGATTGGTGGAAATAGGAAAAAGAAAGGAAGCGAATGCATGCATGCAAACAGAAGCCGACCACCTGCCATTTCCCCCTATACCGGAACAAGGGAGAGAAGTATAAAGAGGGAAGTATATCAACAAGTGCCTGAGGGAAGTGGGGGCGAAAATGGGGGCAGAGATTAAAATATTAATAAATAATATGGATAAATGCGTAAATGTGGTGGTAGATGGGATATCTGATAGACACGCAGATAGCAAATAACACAACATGTAGGAAAGCCGCAAGACCAGCTGGGATCGAACCGGGATCTAATAGTCAGGCAGATAAAGGAAACAATGGGGTATAAAGAAGATGAGAAGGAAAAGAAAATGAAGTAGTCAAGTCCAGTCCCGTGGAGTAGGGGGGCGCGAAGGGAGGGTGTAAGAGAGGGACGACGAGAAAATAGCAAGCAAGCAAATCAGCTATGATCGCTTAAGAGCCGAAGCGAGGACGAGGAAAAAAACAGCCGAAGATGATAAAAGATAAAACATGACCGGGCCCACCAAAACCTCTCTATGTGTATATGAATGATGAACAAAATGTATAAATGAGAAAAAAAAGGGAAAGAAAGTTAGGAGTAAATGTCGAGTAAGCGGAGGTAAAATGATCAAAAAATGCAGGATAAAGATGAGAGCAAAAAAGAAGGATTAGGAAATAGCGAAAGATGGAGAACAAACGAAAGAAATGAATGGTTTGGGGATGGATACGCTGGGTAGGGTCGCTGAGTAGCTGCTGGTGGTGGTCGACGGTGGTGGCGAGGTGGTTGGCGGAGGTATGGGATGAGCGTATCCATTAGATTAGGCCGAGTCGATAGACATGGCGATGATTGAACCACGTCTATCAAAAGCCACCTACGCCGACGGCGCTAGGCCATTGATTGTCATCGTACGGAGGCGTGGGACCTTGTCGATTCCCTAGGTTTGTGGTGACAAATCCCTTGGCCATTGGTTTCGAGGGCGTTTCGTCAGGAGTCAGCGCGAGGCCAATACCCATGCCCATGTTCATACCCATGTTCATGCCCAGCCCGTCGCGTCTGGCAGTCGGAGAAGGGGTAGGATACGGATTGTGACCTGCGCGACAGCTGTCATCCACTGTCCGTATTGACGGAGTATGATGCATTTGTGTGTCAAGGTCAGTGTCGATGAATGGGTATGTGTTTGACGCCTGTTGTTGTTGTTGCTGCTGCTGCTGCCGTTGTTGTTGTTGCTGCAGATGGTGCTGTCGCTGCTGTTGGTGGTAGACGTGTTCGTCGCTAGGCGGCTCAGGCTGATCGGCTAGCAGATGCCTGGCAGCGTTGGAGGTAGAGTAGAGTACCTCCTGGAGGAGTTCATCTTCCTCCTCCGGTGTTTCGTACCGCTGAACGGGACGAGAGGACAGCTGCAGAGCACGTCGAGTCCGACTGGATATGGGTCCAGCTGCAGGATTCTGAGCAGTGTTTGACACACTTTGGGCAGGAGAAGGGATCTGGCTTATGGCAGCGACGCTAGTCGCTTGGGGACTAGAGGCCTTGTCCAGCGAATATTTGACATCCTGCAATGCCTTATCGAGATCCGCAAATCCATTTTTCCCCTTGGCCATAGATGACTGCTTTGCTATCGGGCTGGTGGTGATGGGGTCAATGGCCATGCTCGACCGATTAGATGTAGGACCAGACCAGGCAGCACTAGCAGCATTAGCCTCCACGTCATCTGCTGGAATAGTAGTCTGATTTCTTCCAGATAACCGACGAGCCCGTTTCCGTAGATGAGAGAAGAAACTTTCTTTCTGGGTGGGTGTGGTAGCCGTAGACCCGTTGAGAGCACGCTCTGCCTCTGCTCGGTGGGCATCTGAATAGTGATTCCCATTGCTGTTGACGGACAGCTGGCGAGCCACCTTCTTGGACGCAGCTGGGTTGGCCTGCTGTGTGCCGTTTTGGTTCGCTGCCTTTCTGTCTGGAGAATTGGCGTTGGTATTGTTCGCATGAGAGTTACCCTGGGCTGTGACGGCATTGGAAAGAGGTGACACAGGCCGAATGGATGGAAGGATGGGCATGGGAGCACCGTTTGCCCAAGTAGCACGCTTCGATTTTGTTTTGACCTGTACTTGTACAGCCACTTCGGGACTGACCTTTACCATGGTAGCCTGCTGTTCATTTGTAGACGATGGTTCTGAGGTGTTCTCAGCCATGTTAGCCAGAGCCGGGCTCTCTCGTCCAGTAGCTCCAATAATGGACCGTCTGAACCATGATGGCTTGGAGACTAGTGTTGGTGTGGGCGCATCGACATCCTTAACCTTGAAGTTCTTATCGCTCTGGCGGCGGCCGAGTAGACGAGCAGTAGACGACTTGGGCCGTAGCGGATCGACGGCGTCTGTGAAGTATTCGTGATTGAGGGCCTGAGTCGAGGTAGGACGAGCTTTGGGGTCCCACATAAGACACCATGTCACAAACTGGCTAAGAGCGAGCGGCCAGTGTGTGGTTGGGAGAATTGTTTCCAGTGCATGGGGAGCCATCTGCAAGGTCAGTATATCATACACATATAAAAAGCCAATAGAAGGGGTAAAATAGATAAAAGGCGAAAACTCACTTTTGGGAACGAGAAGCCGAGCCGTTGAGCGAGTTTGATTCCGTCTCGCCATTCACCACCGCCGACTCTGGCACCGTTCTTGCTGTACCAGTTGCCAGGCGAGCCCATGATCTCGCACACGCGCCATACCTGGTCGATCTCGTTCTTGCCGGGGAAAAGGGGCTTCAGGGTAGCTATTTCGACTGCCATGGCGCCAACAGCCCACATATCGACTGGAGCGGAGTACGCACCGGCTCTGAGCAGCACCTCGGGAGCGCGGTACCACCGCGTTGAAACGTAGTTTGTGTACGGTCGTTTCGAGTGTGTCTCGCGGGCGAGGCCAAAGTCAGCGATCTTGACGGTGTAGTTTGAGGGCGTAGAGGGCGGGGTGACGAGATGGGAGTAGCGGCTGAAGGTGGACGAGGAGGACTCGAGCGAGGTGTTGCTGGAGACTAGTATGTTCTCGGGCTTGATGTCGCGGTGGAAGAATTGGTGGGCGTGTATGTGGTCGAGGCCGGACAGGATTTGGAAGAGGATGGACTTGACGGCCTTGGGCTCGAGGGGCTTGTGTTCTCGCGCCTTCATGAGCTGGTAGAGGTTGCCGTCCATGTACTCCATGCAGATGTGCAGCTTCTTGGTGCCCGGGTCGAGGAAGATGTCGTAGGCAGGCACCAGGTGCGGGTGCTGCGGCAACGAGCGCAGGAAGACGACCTCGCGGAGATCCAGACACTCGGTGAAGGAGTTGTATGTCTTCTTCATCGTCTTGATGGCGACCTACAGCGGGCTCCTGTTAGCAAAAACTGGCCCTGTCATAGCTGTCAAAAGCTAGTGATCGTGATCTCTGGGTCAGGAACGGAGGCGTACCATGGTCCCTCGACGGGCGACATTTGAGCCTGCAGTGCGCACTCTGGCCAGGGCGACGCTGCCGAAGCTGCCATCGCCGACCTCCTTGAGGACCTGGAACCGATCCTCCAGCGAGGCCATCTCTATCGTCATCTGTAGTAGTTTTCTGTGTGTAGTTGTGGGTGGTGGTAATCTGTATTAGCTATTCGCGGAGTCTGCCAGCAGAACTGCTTTCGAAAGGAGGGAAGCTCAGACGAGCCGACACGCAGACGGTCAGCGGAGAGTCGACGGCCAATGGAGTGTTTCTAGCAGGGCATGTCTGTATTATCTGCGTGAGCTGGAAGGAGTAGCAGTGGTGATGTAGTAGTAGTAGCAGTAGTAGTAGTAGTTGTTGTTGATGTTGTTGATGTTGATATTACTATGCTGGTGGTGGTCGGGGGAGAGGGACATGTCGCGGCGAAGGAGAGGAGAGGGACGAGCGAGCGACGAGAGAGAAGAAGAGGAGGAAGAGAAGCGGACTGGACGAAGCAAAAAGGAAGACGAGCATAAAAAGAAGAAGAAGAAGA
>NW_003315443.1:0-19314 GCF_000151505.1 Trichophyton verrucosum HKI 0517
CAGCACCACCTACAACAGCAACAACAGTTTATGCGCCAACGGCAGATGTTTCTCCAACACCAGCAGCAAAGAGTACAGCACGCCCAGCAGCAGCAACAGCAGGCTCAACAGGCCCAGCAGCAGCAGCAGGCCCAGCAACAGCAGCAACAGCAGCAGACCGGCCAGCAGCAGCCGCAACCGCAACCGCAGCCTCAGCATGCTGGAATCCCGGCCTCCATGCCTAACGGGACCCAGGCGGTCACTTCTGCCCACATGGCCGTCGCCCAGGCTGGCAACCCGGTCATGCACCCGGGCAACCTACCTCCACACATACAGCAACAGCTGCAGGCTCAAAACCATCATAACCAGGCCCCAAATCTGCATCAGCAACAGCAGCACCTCTTTGCTATGCAGATGGCTCATCAAAATAGTGCGGCTGCCCAGGCTCAGGCCCAGGCCCAGGCCCAAGCTCAAGCCCAGGCTCAACAGCAAAACGCACAACAAAGAACCACCCAGGCGCAAGCAATGCATGATTCCCAAGGTGGTACTCCCCATCCACAGCCACAGCATCAACAACCTCCGGGAACTAGTGCTCCTTCTCAGCAACCGGGGATACCTCCAACCTCGCAGGCCGGGCCTCAGCAGCAACAGCAGCAACCACAGCAGGGACCCACTCCGCAGCCTACCCCGGGCCAACACGTAGGCCCACCACAGCAGCTGGCCGGTCCAGAGGGGCAAATGCGAATGGCCCAACAGCAGGCTGCGATGCAGCAGATGATGATGCCGCAGCGCATGCCAAACCCCATGAAGGGTTCATCCATATTCAGACTATTCTCCTTTGCCGAGAATCTCAGTGGCTATTCTGTAAGACCATGACGCTTTTTCTCTCACATTATTCCCTATACTAATCAATCATTCTCTCCTCTTTTTAGAATCGCAATCCTGCACCGGGATTGCCATATTGGCAGAACTTTGTAGAACAGTTCTATGCTCCTAACGGGGTTCTACGCCTGGTTGTTTTCAATGCTCAACGTGGGACGAAACAATTTGAAATCTCGACACCTGCTCTGGCTCGGTACTACTGGACACAGTTCACCAGCGGGATAAAACAAATCCAGATGATTGTTGAAAATGTGGCGGAAAAGGACCTACCTACTGGTGGCCAGATCGTAGAAAGCCAAAAGACCTCGTTTATATACTGGTTTGAAAATGGATGCCAGGTACTACTACCACACCCCCATATTTATTGTTAATTTGACTAACGAACGGTTAGCTTGTTTCTACCGGAACTCTGGTAGCCCAATATGGTCCAACGGGCAAGATAGAACTTCTGGATATCGGCACAGGTGGCCATACTGAATATATACCTCGTCACCAATTGCAACCTCCACCATCCCCAGAACAGAAGCAAAGCCCGAGGATGAGCAAACCCATGACCAAACGGCAGAAACTCTCCGCTACCCCATCCGTGGCCATACCGGATTCTATGGTCACAGATGACGGCGTGCCTGTGGCAGTCATGAGCTTCTTAGAGGTCGGTTCCCTCCGTACCTTTCAAGCAGGAAATGAAAGCTGACTTTAGTTTGTAGGTCGCTGAAATCATATCTCAAATGCAATACCTCTTCCAATATTCCCTACAAAACCCTCACCTATCCCCTCCAGATGCCCTTCACCAACTCGTCAGCACATTCTCCCAGCAAAATCCAACTCTCGGCATTAACTCTATGCCACCTGGCCAACGCACTCCAGGTGTCAACGGTACTAATAACCAATTCGCCTCTCCTGCCGTCGGCCACTTGGGCATCCCCGGTGTCCAGGGATCCCCCCACATAGGCGGGCCAACTCATACGCCCAGCCCAGCCCAAAACCCTGTTGCCGGTCCTGTAGCCATGGCAGCCCAGCAGAGTCAGCAAGGCACCAACACCAGTGGTAGCCAAGGCACCAGTGCCAATACCAGTCCAAACGTGAACAATAAACGTCGTCGAGCGAGTACCGTAAAGACGGAAGGGGATGACAATGCATCTTCCATGGATGTCAACGGTGCTACGCAGGGGAACGCCAATAAAGTGAAAGCCAGTCCGAGAGTCGGTGGTAAGAGACAGAAAGGAACCAGTTGATCCTAATTGACCATGAGCCGGATTTATCCTCGCCAATTAACAAAACTATATAAAAACCCCCACCGACTGGCTGATGAAGCCCAAGCTTGCCGTGCTAAGCTATCCCGTGCTCCCACTTCCATCTCGACACTAACCATTCCCTCTTCGTACCTATCGGCATCATCTCAAAGAGATTTGTAACTATTGTCCTTTCCGTCAATACAATCTGAACATCTCAGCGGTCCGCTCTCCTCCTTTTCACTGCCTATATTCGCAACTCCCTGTCTGCCGCTTACTGTTCTTCTACCTGCTCATCGTTCTTCTTCTGGAAGCTCTTCGTTTATCATTTTACACCCGCTTGGCCTACTAGCGTATGAATCCTCTCCTCTATCTCTTTTTTACTTCATCCTCCCTACCCTGTGTCTTAACCTACCTTATCTTGTTCTATTCTGTTTCCCAACAGAAGGTGTTTGGAGTTAGCGTTTTGTGTCTTTTACTCTGCTTTTCTAAACTTGCCATATCTCTTTCTTGCTCGGCCTTCTTGGACTTTGTGCTTTTCTGCTGTTTGGATATGCCGTGGCCGCGCCGTGTGATGGATGCATGATATGCTCGCCTGCTTGATTGCTTGCCTTCTTGCTTACCTTTACGTCCCCCTTTTTTGATCCCCCTTTTTTTGGAGTAGACGGCGAGGCGACGGTGATGATAATACATTCAGATCTTTGTTCTAATATAATTCTATTATTTTTGGAACCTTTCTTTCTGGCCCCCACAATGACCATCCTTGTTTCTCCATCCCCTGATCTACGAATTAGCCGGGAAGAGTTGTTATCATCTCGGTGTCGGTGCTTAGCCGCGGCAGTTGCGGCTCCCGGCTTTATCAACAACCATGCTGTCATCACAACTGCCAACTTTTCGACCCACGCCAACTCTCTACAACGGTAGAAGCAAAGTACAGACGGACGGACGGATCACGGACAGCCGGCTACAATACACTCCTTATCCTGGGAAATAATAAGAACATTTGCCATGTCGCACTCACACTCGCACGATCATTCGCACGATGCGACTAACCATGGTCATACTCACGAGATCCTTGAGGGGCCGGGCTCGTACATCAGTCGCGAGAAGCCGCTGGTAGAGAAGCGCGACTGGAATGACAGAGCCTTCACCATTGGAATTGGCGGGTTCGTTCACTTGCTTGTTTATTTACCAGGTCTCACCGTCTCTTCCGTGCTAGTTGTTCAACTAGGCTTGCATTGGCAAAGCTTGAATCGCGGGGATGGAGAAGATACGAGATCGAGTTCAATCAATTAAGAGGGGATCGTGACTGACAGCAGACATTTGCATTCAGGCCGGTAGGGTCGGGCAAGACAGCATTGATGCTGGCACTGTGCATGGCCTTACGTGACGAATACAACATCGCAGCTGTCACAAACGATATCTTTACCCGGTATGTTGTGGTGACCCTTGAGCCGAAATGGTGGGGATGATACTAATTACACCTGGGCTATAGAGAAGATGCAGAATTCCTTACTCGCAACAAAGCACTTTCTCCATCCCGTATCCGTGCCATCGAGACAGGAGGATGCCCTCATGCGGCTGTCCGCGAAGACATAAGCGCCAACCTGCTTGCTCTCCAACAACTCCAGCGCAAGTTTAAGACCGATCTTCTCCTAATCGAGTCCGGCGGAGATAACCTTGCCGCAAATTACTCTCGTGAACTGGCTGACTTCATTATCTACGTCATTGATGTTGCTGGCGGTGACAAGGTGCCTCGTAAGGGCGGGCCAGGAATCACAGGCAGTGACCTGTTGGTGGTCAACAAGATTGACCTTGCGGAGGCCGTGGGTGCCGACCTTGATGTCATGGAAAGGGATGCTGCAAAAATGAGAGAAGGCGGCCCCACTGTCTTTGCTGTGGTGAAGCAGGGTAAAGGCGTTGAACACATTGTCGATTTGATATTGAGCGCCTGGAAGGGCAGCGGAGCTTACGACGTGAGCTTGGAGAGATGGAAGAACGGTGCTCCGAAAAACTCCGGCTCCGTAGATGAGTGAAGCACAGATGTGATGTTCATTGAACTCAGCCATTTTGCAGGCTTGAAGGATGTTCATGAATTGTATTTATTCAAAATAGCTATTCTATAGCCATGCAACGCCGTTCAATCATGCAAGCAGTATGACAAATGTACAAGCATCATAAACTCCATGGGTATTATTTTTTTCAAAGAAACCAGCAGACAAGCAAAGAATCGAAGGAGAAGAGAATTCTACTTCTTCACGAACCTCTCTAGTGCCGGCCCCAAGGCCTCTCTCCCCCTGCGGCGTTTCTCCTTCAATCTCTCGTTCTGTTCCTTTCTCATAGCCTCAACCTTCAGCCTGTTTTCGTCTATGATATTCTTGCCTCCTCGTTTCCGAAGATACTTCCTCAAGGCACTATTTCGTCCTCGGCCACGATTCTTTAGTTTTTCAGCAATATCTTCCTTCTTCTTATCCAGGTCTCTGGCTTCCCGTCGAGCCTTGTCACTAGTCAAATCAAGATTACCAACGAAATCAGGATTGAGAGAGATCATCTCAGGTTGTAACTTCGTTAACAAAGACTTGACTTCAGCTTCTTGTCGCTGCTTGGTAGTTTCGTAAGGGTTGACTTCCATTGCGTCGAAGTTAGGTTCGCCAGCCCCAGGTACAATCATGCTTGAGAAGCCCTTGTCGTGCGCTATGCCGAGCACATCCTCATATGGACACCATCGTATGCCCTCAACACGCTGTCCTTCACCTCCCCATGCCATGTAAGGACTCTTGACCTTCTCCTGGTCTTCCCGAGCGGCTTGAAACAACCCTTTCCACACGCTGACTTGAGTTCCCCAGCCAACTCCCGTTAGACCTCGATCACTAATAGCCACCGTCGAACCAGGTTGATGCACATAGTATGAATGCACCTCTTTGAACATTCGGATATCCCATACAGCCATTTTCTGGTCCTGGCCTGTTGATACCATGTACCGGCCTTGTTTATCCACGGCGACTGACCGTACCGGGCCACGGTGGACTAGAGCTTTCACCAATGCGGTCTGTGAATTTGGAGACCACAGGCTGACGGTTCCATTCTGATGTCCAACATGTAGGATGGCATTATGAGGGTTCTGGCATAGGGAGGTCGGACTTCCCTTTCGAGTTGGTATTTCAGCAACCAGTTGACCGGTTGAGGTGTCTGTGTATTTCAAAAACCCGCTCATCCCCTATATAGCGCATTATGATTAGCACAAGAAAAAGAACGTAAAGTAAGATCCAAGATAAACATACCACACTAGCGAGAAGGAAGTGATATGGTAGGAATTCAAGATGTGTTGGCTCAACATGCTTGTTCAGACAATGTATCTCAACGCCAGAATGATCGTATATATAAACGTATTTCTTCTGCGCAACCGCAAAGAACTGGTCGTTATGTAGCCACCTCGCATCCCTCACCGTCTCACCAAGTTGTAACTCGCAACCCAGCTTGCCTTCTCTCCAGTCCATCGTAGCAACATGGCCCTTTCTCCCAGCCAACAGAAGCTTCCGTCCATTGCGGGTGTAGTCCGCCTTGTACGGCCCCAGATCTTCCAATTTTAGTTCGAATCCGTTCTTCGCGACTTCAATGCCGACATTCTCTTTTATCTCATCTTGTCGTACTTTATATGTCCGTTCAAGCTCTCCCTCCGCCTCGATGAATCCTGCCTCGTTCTCAAGGAGCAGCTCCGAGTCCTTCGCCTGGAGAATCGCATTCTTGTACTTGGTCTCGAGGCTCTTCAGGTTACTCCGTAGTTTCTTGTCCCTGACAGACTTCACTGCGACCTGCTTGCCCCGTCCGTATGTTTCTTGCGCTTCGGCGAACTGCTTCCTGGCTTCGCGGTCTGCTGCAATGTCCGCTTTTGACCGTTTTGCGGCGTCTTTTTTCGCTTTAGCGACCTCCATGGCCATGGCTACCGCAGCACCAGCAGCAACTTAGCCCACGCCTTTGAAATATAACAATAAAAGCTGTCTGAATCTTTCCGTCTTCCTTTTATATCATTTCGAGCTTTCAATTCAAACTAAAAAAGAAAAAAAAAAATTAGAAAATAAAAAAAGCGCCAAGATTTCGCCCACAGAAAGATAAGATCTCACGTGATCTTATCTTTTACACAGAAATTATTTTTTTATATTTTTATGTTTTTTTGTGACGACGAAGAAAGACGAGAAACAAAGACGAGGAGAAAAGACGGTTATAGACTTGATACAGCTATCTCTGCAGTGGATTGCCCAAGCTGGACTCGCTACCGTTTAGATTCAAGGGCTCAGGGCCAGGCAAGATGGCCCCCATGGCGGTGCCAACCGAGCAGCACCACCACCGGAACACAACGAAGAAGGCGAACAAAGTCTTCAAGTCCAAGCATATGACCAAGGGCGCTCTGAAAGATCTCTCTAAAGGTGTGTAGCGCATTGGGATAGTGCGAAGATACCAGCTGACAGTCAATTAGGGAAAATCGGGATCGAGAGGGGCAGCCGAAAGACCCCCCACCAGCAGCTCATGTCGAAAATGCAGAGGCGAAACCAGGCCGAGCAGAAGAAGAGACTGAAGTCTAAGGCGAAGTCTGAGGCCGTCAGCATATTTTCCGGCCAGCATGGCGCTCCCAGGCATGTGGCGGTCATACCAGTTTCAGAGGGGGTGGACGTGGATGCGGCAGTGTTACGGCTCAATCAGAGCGTTGACGTGCCCGATAACGAAAGTTACAGTGGCATATGTCGAGTACGCATCGACCGGTTCAAGCAGAGTATTACATATATCCCCGCTACGAGGGATCTGATCAGCGCATTGGATGTTTGCCGGCTGGCTGATTTCGTTGTGTTTGTGGTTTCTTCTGATGCGGAAGCATTGGATGAAACCGCCCAGGTACTTCTCAAGGCAGTAGAAGGCCAGGGCATCTCCAACGTCATGGCACTTGTACAGGTATGTGGTATTCATTCTCAGCAGCTTAGGCGATGAAACTGACATTTATACCTATCAGAGACTTGAGACAATACCAACACCGAAGAAGAGGACACAAGTTGTAACATCACTAAAGTCCTCACTAACACGGTACTTCCCTAGCCTTGATAAAGTCCACTCTCTCGACTCTAGGCAGGATTGTTCGAACGTCATTCGCGGCCTTTGTACTGCAACTCCAAAGGGTATACATTGGAGGGATGATCGAAGTTGGATGTTGATCGAGAATGTAGAATGGCCTGCTTCTTCAGCTGATGAAACAGGTGACGTTGTGATCACCGGTGTAGTTCGAGGGAAAGGTCTCAAGGCGGATCGATTGGTACACATCCCAACATGGGGAGATTTCCAGGTATCATCAATCACTAAAGTGCCGCCTCCGTCGCGCAAGAAGGAGGATGCAATGAATATTGATGATACCGTGAATGAGGAAGTTTTGGATGAACCGACCGAAGATGCTGAGGATCTCACTACGGTAGCTCCCGAGGAAGTGTTCATGACAGATGATACCCCTTCAATGCTTGGGCAGGAGAGAAAAGGTGTACTGCTTGACGATCACCATTATTTTTCAGATGAAGATGAACCAACAGCATACGAGGTGCCTAAGAGAATACCCCGTGGTACATCAAAGTACCAATCAGCCTGGTATCTTGATGACTTTTCTGACTCGGGGTCTGATCTCATGGACGGAGAGCATGATGGTGATGAGGAGATGATGGATGTGGAAGAAGGCCGGCCTGAGGATGGCGTTTTCCCTGATAATAGAGATGCCATGACCGAAGGTGGCGGTACTGAATACCCGCAGTCCGAGATGTTCCTAGATCCATCTCCAGAGGAAGAAGCCAAACAGATAGAGGAGTACCGAGCCAGCAAGAAGAGCGAGGCTCAGGAGGACCTCGAGTTCCCAGACGAGATCGAGCTCCATCCTAACACATTAGCGAGAGAGCGTCTGGCCCGATACCGTGGTTTGAGGAGCCTCAAGACTAGCAAGTGGGAAACCGAGGAGGACAGGGCACACGAACCAGAGGACTGGCGCCGTCTGCTGCAGGTACCGGATTACAAAGGAGCACGTAATCAGTGTATACGGGAGGCTCTTGTTGGCGGCGCAAAGCCTGGAACCAAGGTGCACGTACATCTCCGAGCGGTCCCAATGGGCCTGCAGCAACGTAACCCATCCCCTCTATCTCTCTTTTCCTTGTTGCGTCACGAGCACAAACATGCGGTTGTCAATATCAACATGACCCTAAACTCCACGGTGGAGGCACCCATCAAGTCAAAGGAAGAGCTGATCTTCCAATGCGGCCCTCGTCGACTGCTCGTCAAACCCATTTTCTCCTCCGCAGGGACAACACCCAACAATGTTCACAAGTTCGATAGATTCATCCACCCTGGCCGCAATGCAGTAGCTAGCTTCATCGGCCCTGTATCCTGGGGCTCCATCCCCGTACTGGTCTTCAAACGCACGTCTGTGGCTGACCCCGAAGTACTCGATGGAAGCGACGAAGCCAACACCAAGCCCGGTGCCCTGGAGCTCGTCGGAACCGGGACGTCTATGGCCCCAGACCACTCTCGCGTGGTAGCCAAGCGAGTCATCCTCACCGGCCACCCGTACAAGATTCACAAGAAGCTGGTCACTGTCCGCTACATGTTCTTCAATGCAGAGGACATTGCCTGGTTCAAAGCCCTGCAGCTCTGGACCCGACGTGGACGCACTGGCTACATCAAAGAGAGTCTGGGAACCCACGGCTACTTCAAGGCCACGTTTGATGCAAAGATAAACCCACAGGATTCTATTGGAATCAGTTTGTACAAGCGAATCTTTCCCCGGAAGGCTGTGGAATGGGACGCTCTTGGTTAAGGGGTGAGAAAGTTATGCACAGGTCCACCGGTTAGTTAATGGCAGTTTCTTGGGATGTTTTAACATTATAATGAGCAATGATACAACGCCAAAGGTTTAGATACTCGATTCGATATCAATAGAATCTTCTTTTTTGTCTGTTCATCTTCCTTTCGTCTGATCTTTCCACCCCCTTTTATTGGATTGGAAGTAGTTAACTATCACATGACTGCTCAACGCCGTCTTCATCTTCAGCGTCAACTTCGACTTCATCAAATATCAACATCGCCGACAACCGAAATGCCGTCTTCATTCCAGTCCCACCGAGATGCTCGTCCGGTTGTTCTGGCCGGCCAGAAACTGCTGGGCCGCAGCCAACAAGCTTCGGGCATCAAACCACGGGCTGAAAGCTGCAGCTCTACTATCCTTGCCTGCGCCTAGTGGGACTTGTTCTCAATCCTTCTGCAGCTGTTCCCTCACCCGCAAGGACCGGAGCGCTGGCGCGTCTCTTTATATATCCTCCCTTCGATATATAACTAGCGGATGCGATGCTATCCGCTCCTTTCGTTGCTCTATATCCTGCTCGGTTTTTCTTTTCCTGCCCTGCCATGCGTGCAGGAAGGCGGAACCCCTGCCCGGCGTCTGTGTTTTATATTCCAGCTCAAGGAGCTGGGTAAATATATAAGCCTCTGCTCTCTCTTTACCTCTGCTTATCTCCTGATATCCCTTCCAGGCCTGTCTCCAGTTTGATCCTTTCGTTCCTGGGACGGGACTGAGCCTCCTACTGCTAACTATATCATTAGCGCTATCGTTATACACGCCAATTGACCTAGGATTAACTAGTCTACCCCCATCGGCTGGAGGAAGATGACGGTGTTACCCGCCCTTCGTTCGCGCGGTTTCGTCGCTTCACGGCCTCCACGAGTTGATCTAGACGAAACTCCGCCTCTTCTACCTAGGAAAAGCCAGGAGCATGGCGCCCTCACGCTCTCCAACAAGGAGGTACCGCATTGGCTGGGAGAAAGCAATTATATCTTGACTGGCTACCGAGTTCCATGCAATTCGACCGCTCGTTGCTTCTACAGCTGGTTCTACCTCCACAATGAGACCGTCAACATCTACACTCATCTTATCCCCGCCATTGGATTTGCCGCTGCAGAGGTTTTTGTTTTCCGGCACTTCGAGACTCTCTACCCTGAAGCTCCGGTGGCAGATAAAGCGGTCTTTTCACTCTTCCTGCTGACTGCCATCATGTGTATGAGCTGCTCGACATTGTTCCACACATTCATGAGCCACTCCGAGAAGGTGGCCAAGGCATGCCTGCGTGCCGACTATATGGGAATTGCAGGGCTGATCTTCGGTGACATCATCTCCGGTACTTATGTGGTGTTTTATAGCGACACAGTATTGTGGGCTATTTACTGGACAAGTGTAAGTCCTTCCTTACCCTTACGACGAGGACACCTAGCTTATATCAGGTTCTTTAGGCATTTGTGTTCAGCTCCTTAACATGCATGATATTATTCCACCCGAAATTCGAAGGTGAGGAGTACCGAACCTTTCGTGCGTGGACATTTATCTGCACCGGATTGTCTTCACTAGCACCTCTGATGCATGCCAACATACTTTATGGCCTTGAGGAAATGATGGAACACGGCGGGCTCCCGTATTACCTCCTCGAAGGTCTGTTGCACATAATTGGGGTCGTCTTCTTCGTGGTGAGCAATCTTCCACTTCTCTTCCTCCTTAATATTACTTGCGTGATTTTGCATTCTTTTCTAACTTCAGTTCACGCTATGGGGACATCTCCGTCGCTTTCCCTTCTTGCCTGACCCATGTAGGGTGGGGGGAGGGGAAAGCGGGCGGACAAGTCCCTGGCCCAGGATACGGTTACATGTATGTCTTGGGCTTGTGATGTTTTCGAGATATTCAGACCCGCATCCCAGAGTCTCTGAGACCAGGGAAATTCGATATTTGGTTCAATTCGCATCAGATATTCCACGTCTTGGTCGTGCTGGCCACTATATCGCAGGTTATCGGGATCTGGAGCGCCTATGACTATAAATACCACACTGAGATAAGTCTGCTACATAGACCTCAATCACTGGCTGGGTGAAATGGAGCCACACTGAGGGAAGGTAAAGAAAGAAAGCAAATATCCGTCATGGTTGGATGCAGATGGTCCTGAAGAGCCGGTTGGAGTGAGTATATTAACAACTCTGATATCATTAGCAGCCCGCAGTGGTTAAGATTTTCGCTAAGCTATCTCGAACAGGAAGGACGATGCAGGCCCTAGATAGAACATAAAAAAAGTGCGAAAAGCCTAAGAACCCCGAATATATATTTCCAACATGCAAAAAAAAATTGCCTGGAAATGGACAAAAAAAAAGGCACCAGATGAGAACCTATGATGGTCCCAGAGAGGGTCGAACTCTCGACCTTCGCATTAACTTCATATTAGTACGACGCTCTAACCAACTGAGCTATGGGACCTTGACATGCCGTGGCAAACGCGGCAGTTGCATTTCTTCGCCGCTGAGTGGATCGGCTATCAGAGTGGGCCTCCTTATATTATGGGTGATAATTGATAGCCAGCGAGGTGGCAGACGTGGCAGTAATATAATTTGAAAGAATAGATATTATTATCGATCTAATTTCTTGAGAGTGTATCTCTATGCTGTTCCTGACACCGTCGTAGGAGGGCAATTAATGGTTATCTTCAAGTTGGATACCGTCCATTCTAGCATTCAGAAGCCGCTGTCTGGTCATTTCTTCAATATCCCGCTCTAACTGTTCAGGTTCAATGTCGGGATACGGACATTCATTCGTGTCTGACGAGTCATCAAGTTCAATATCATCATTGTCAACCATCATTATGCCGGTAGGAGCCTCGTCATCTGTATCGTCAGTGTGGTCACCTTCAGCCCCGTCGACGGCAGTGCCTGCAGTAGCTTCGATACCAGTAGTGGCAGTGGCAGTGGCAGCCCCAGAGAGAGTACCAGAACTAACCACCACACTAGGTCCAGTCCTTGGTTGACGCTCCTGTACCTTAATGGCAGCCTTCTTGGTACCAGTACCTGATGTCTGGGCAGCTCTAGCGGTAGCAATCCTCTCCTCCTCAAGGTTCTTCATCTCCTCCTCGTTAATTTCAAGCTTATGCTCCTGTCTCTGTATCTCACGTTCATCTAGATGATCAAATCCGATACGCTGCAGTATCTTGCCAATTGAAAACTGATACTGTAAATGGCCGCTGACGATACCGGTGACGTCGTAGTTCTCCACGCCTTGGATATCAGATATAGCTTCAAGACCGGCAATGTCAAGCTGCATGCTGTTTGCGCGGTAGAGGAACTGGAGGATTCCATCGTTTTCCGAGTAGACGTTGACAAGTCTGCCACTGACAACGGATCGCATCAGTCGCCAGTGGGAAGTGGTAGACGGGGTAGGAGAGCCGATCAAAATGGCAGACTCTACTAGACCGAATGCCCGTCGCTTTGCAAGGGCGATGAGGCAGGAGAAAATGACGCGGGCTCCGAGTGAGTATCCTATTAGAGTGACTGATCTCTCGCCCTGAGCTTTGTTGATAAGGGCTTCTGCGAGGATCTGACCTGCCTTGTCCGCACGTACTTTGGCAACGTTAAAAGGGTTGTCGAGGATGTATGAAATTTTCGAGATGGTGACGGGGAGCATTACTGCTCCTACGATGGGAGCAAGAGCTGTTTTGCTAAGTACGGTTCTTCCAGCAACTGTCCAAGCAGTATTCCTAACGAAGGTCGTCAGGGAGCTGCCTAATCGTAGGAGAGCCTGCAGCTCCCATCGAAGAGCAAAAACGTCTGAATCGGGGCCAAGAACTCGCCATGGTTCCACCACGTCCTTGCCTTCGGTAAGCCAGCCGCTGATTCCAATAGTTACCCTGAGTCTATTGTCAGAAGACGGGGGCCTTGCTTCTGTTGGCTCCGAGGCAGGTTTTGGAGTAGAACCAAGAGGTAGAAAGGCAAAGTCTTCTACCTCTCTTGCGTAGCGGTCCATCATCCTCCCAGACATTTTGGCACCATAAGCACCAAACAGTCCACCGATAATGATAGAACTGCCGGCAACAGCACCAAGATATCCAGCAGCAACAGTTGCTCCAAGTCCTAAGCCGCCCAGAATAGTTCCGACGCCAGCGGCGACTAATGGTGCAGCAAGGCCTCCAGTCACCCCAATAAGCGCCGCGCCAGCCACAGACGCAAGCCCAACTTTCCATCTCCGGCTGATCTTGCTCTGATCTGCTCTGCGCTTGAGTTCTTCTTCAGCATGGTTCATCTCCTTCACACTATCCAGAAGCACATGGGCGACTTTCATCTCATGTTCTGACACATCTGCAACTTGTAGGCCGAGTTGCAAGGCCACTCTGACAAGAAGAACGCGTGAATGTGCGTTATAGTGTTCTAGACTGAGTAATATGAGGAGGAGGGAATTAACAATTAGGTCCTTCGTTTCACTGGGTAGCTCTTGTAGCGCACAGTCCTGTTGTCCCAGTCCACCTTCATCCAAGTCAATCAAAGACTGCTGTGCTTGCCTAGGTTTCAGAGGTGCTCTCCCATTCGGGTCCTGAAGAGCCTGCCTAACTCTGGCTAAGACTGCATCTCTCCACGAGCCGAAGTGTCGAGACGCCTCCGCTTCCGCTTTTATCGCCGCAACCGTGGTAGCTGACCTCACAGGTCGTTTGGGACGCTGTGGCTGGTCCGTCTCATTGCCAAGGAGGTCGACGTCTTCCTTTCCACTGTCCAATGCATTCCCACGCGATAGGCTCCCCTTCATCTCTGGCTCCGCACGGGGGCAGAGCAAGTCTTCCATGCAATCCGCAGTGTTGAGAATGAGGTCGATAAGGTCACAGCACTGTGAATCGCTCAGGGCCTCACGAATATCCTGGGAGCGCGCCTGGGAGCCATCTCCTGGCTGCTGATGTGCATGCTGGCCGCCAGCTCCTGTACTGTAGCTAGCCATCATAAAAAGACGTTATACTCCGTACTTATAGATACCAAGAAGCTTTGGGTTTTGGCAATGAATGCTTTTTCGGCGATGATCACTCGTAAAAAAGAGAGGGAAAACCTGGTTTTCTTCCTTCCAAGCGCCCTCCTCCCCCAGAGCCTCACCGAGTCACGCTCGTTTTCCAGGGATCTTCAACTCTTCCAGGGCTTCCAGGGCTTCCAGGGCGCTTCCGGCTTCCTGCAGCATGTCTCAGAGAAAGTGACACCGTTCGCAGCGTCGCCATCTTGATAGCACGTGACGTCACGTGTAGGACACAGCAGCAGGAGGAAAAGAGTCGACAGCGACGGCGAGGACGGACGAGAAGAACTTAGCCAGAGCCGGTCTGGACGACAAAGTAGCGGCCCATGGTCTTGCTGGCGGCCTTGAGGGCGTCTCCATCCCACGCCTCGCCGTCTGGCTTTTCTAGTTTCTCGGCAGGTTTACGACGAATGCGCCTGGTCCGGCCGACGAATTCCTCCCGCTCCAACGCGGACTTTAACAGAGCCAGATCGATTGTATTCTCCTTCTGAGCGTCGGCGGTTTCGTCACGTATGCTGCGCAGCGGAGTCACGCCCGTGGTGTTGACCTGCTGTATCTCCTTCACGAAATGTATCTGCGACGCCAACGTCTTGAGCATCTCGGCCTCTTCGGCCTGCGAGGCGGGCTGTGGGAGAGCAGCGAGTCGAAGCAGGTGTCTGAGCTGCTTCGGCGAGATCCCGGCATCGTCTTCTTGTTGAGAAGCAGGCAGAAGCGACTTGACGGACCACGTTGGCTTCGAGAGGAGCGCGCTCACGTCCGTAGGCGCTGCGGTTGAGTAGTAGGCTGGGCCGGCTGCAGGGCTCCTGACCAGCCAATTGGCCCGTATCAGGGCTCTTCGGAGCGCTGGACCTGCCACCATCGTAATTGCATATATTAATCACCGTCACTGTAGCGAATCCGTGGATAAGAGAGCCGTGTTGTGTTTGGGGAGCAAAAAGGGACGATGTTGATGGCTGAGAAAAAAAGATCCAGAGCGAGTCCGGCGAGGCTTGGCCAAAAACGTCACCCCAAACTTCGCCCGGCGGCTTTGCTGGTCCTTTTTTTAACTAGCAAACCACCAGACACAGACGGACTCAGCTCTGCACCAGAACAACATCGCGTTTGACACGAGAGGGCATACTGAAGGCTTGTATAGCTCAGAAAGAGGCCAGAGACTGCTGCAGAAATGTCGGAACAGGATCCCCGGGTGCTTCTGCAGAAGGTATGTGGCCAGAATACCCCGCGAAAGACACAGCGTCTACGCCTGCTAACGCTCGCTGTTTAGGCAGACAAAGCCCTCCAGAGCGCTTCCGGAGGCTTCAGTTTCTTTGGAAACAAGACGGAGAAGTTTGAGAATGCCGCAGATCTATACACACAGGCCGCAAACTGCTTTAGAGTACAAAAAATGAGTCCGTCTCCCCCACGTTGTACTTTTGTATACAAACAGCCCGTCCGGTACACAGCCAGCAGAGAGAAGCCAGCTAACAGTTGAACTTTGATAGACAAGGAGGCGGGAGCTGCATTTGAGAAGGCTGCTGCTATATTTACGTTGAACCTGAACGAGCCAGGAGACGCCGCAAACACACTCACAGAGGCCTTCAAGGTATACCGGAAGAGCGACCCAGAGGACGCTGCCAGAGTGCTTCAAACGGCTATACAACACTACATTAGTACCGGAAACTTCAGAAGAGCTGCGTCTCACCAGCAGAACCTCGCCGAGGTGTACGAGGTTGAAATCGGAGACGAGACCAGAGCTCTTGCAGCTTATGAGAAGGCAGCCGAGTGGTTCGAGGGCGATAATGCCGAAGCGTATGTGCTTACTTCCTCGTATCTATATGTACCGGGGGTTCAACTCTCTAACATCCTACAATCAGTCTCGCCAACAAGCATTTCCTTAAGGTTGCAGACCTCGCTGCTTTAAAGGGCGATTACGCCAAAGCAGTTGCCAATTTCGAGAAAGTGGCCAAGTCATCAATCAACAATAACTTGATGAAGTGGTCCGTAAAGGAATACTTCATGAAAGCTACCATGTGCCACCTCGCCTCAAAGGTATCGTATTATGTATCCTCTACCCTGCCAACAGCTGCAGTTCAATATAGCTGACGAATGGACCACCCCCTGACAGGACCTTGTTGCTACTAACCGTGCTCTCCAAAGTTACTGTGAACTCGACAACTCGTTCCAAGGCACACGGGAGTTTGCACTCCTTACAGACCTAACTCAGGCCGTTGAGCAGGGAGACACGGATGCCTTTGGCGATAGACTCTACGAATACGATCAGCTGAGCAAGCTAGACAAGTGGAAGACGGCGATATTCCTCCGAATAAAAAATAATATCGAAGAAACAGGGGAAGACTTCTCTTAGGATGTACATGTTGATATTACCATTTCCTTGTTCTTCTTCTTCTTCTTCTTCTTCTTTTTTAATCTTGAAGTCATCAATATACGCCCTCCATGTCCACAAATTTCGCTTCCTAAATGGCTAATTTATGCTGTCTTATCTTAATATACTGCCCTGGCCATATGGTGCTTGTTTTTTTAAGCTTTAATCACGCTCTGATATCATGGTACAAGGGGTGGTAGACATGCATGTCTCTGGTGGCTATCCCAGCCCTACAGGTTCTCTTCCTAGTAGTCACCTCGATCTTAACTTGCATCAACCAATTTTTCGGTTAATTCCCAATCGCTTCCGTAAGAAACAGCAAAGCATCATCCAAATATTAAAAATTTAAATTAGAGAGTCCTAGACATTACCGTGATGCCATGCATAATGCTCGATTACCATCCCAGAACTATTTTTACCTGCCTTCCTTTCCTCATTTCCATCTCTTCACTCCAGCCTAATAGCAAAATCTTCTCCTACAGTAATAGTGACACACCTATCGCCGGCATTGCCCGCATTTTCACCCTGGCCACGGTTCTCCTTCAGCAAATCGGATTTCAGGTAATGCTGTACCATCTGGGATTGAACGGCTTTGAATACCCCTTGCTCAATGGAGCGAGCACCAAGTTTGATAACGTAGACCGTCGTAGCCAGGTTGTCACAAGCTTCAACTTGGGCATCCAGGATGAATGTGACATTGTCTGATTCACCCAGTTTGGCATGGTGTAGGGAGTCATGGAACTCAGCCAGGCTATCAGTGGCCTTTAGGAGATATGAGTGTGCGAGAACGGCTGCTTCCGTCTTGGAGAACGGGGTGAACGGGATGTAGCATGATACATGCCCTGCAAGAGAAGTCTAAATTATTTCGCTAGTAAGCATTCTGATCGGACATCCAGATATGGGGGAATAATTAATATTGGGCTGATCAGTCCTTACTCCTATCTCCTTTTCTAGGTCATTCGCAACGAAAAGCTCTAGTTCGCGGTGTAGGCGAGACTCCCAGTTTGCCGTGTCTGCAAGCTCTACTTCGAGCTCTCTCGAGTTGAGGTCATAATATTCCATTACCTTGTCCTCTCCACTAGAAGCAGCAATGATACACAAGGTATTTGATCGGTCAATTATAACCTTCTCTCCTTCACTTAGGTAGTACCCTATAGACATGATTAGCCATGGGTCAACTATACATCAACAAGAGCACCGTATCAAAACCACTCACATGCATCTTCTCCTTCTAAAAAGGAGAGTAGCCGCTGATACTCGGCTTTATCGCCTTTGTCAACAAAGATAACTTCCAGCTCACCAGGTGCGTTGGTAGGGCTTGTGTCATTCGACAGTTCTTCATCTTCACCTTCGCCTGGATCTGGATCTACCCTCTGCAGGCTGGAGATTGGTATGAATGTACCCAGTTCTTTGGCAAGGCTGGACTTGCCATGGCCGGCTGGCCCAACAAACGCCATAACCAAGGGAGAGTTTGTTCGTGTCATGAACTTCATGATTATAAACATCCTCACCCATTTAATCGCGGTTCTCTGCCCAATCAACAAGTGTTCTGCACGCGTTATTCTCTTGATGAACGGCAGTAGGTACATCTCAACGCTTGCCGGGAGAGGCGGTAAAGTCCTGGTGGCCTGGAAAAGACAGTGCCTGATTGAAACGTTGACACTTTCTTCAAGGGTATCTTTCAACGCTTTCAATCCAGAATCCATGAGCTCGTCATCATCGTCTGGTTCAGGGCTCTGGTATGTGAAGACTCCGTGTTCCCAAAGAGACTTGGGAATCGAATTTGGATCAGCGCCCGCGGCCAAAAGCAACTTGACAATCGAGACTGAAGTTGAGTTTCTGTTCAATATGGCTGATGCGATCAAGGGGATCTCAGAATTGTGCACCCTCCCGTTGGGATCTGCTCCATTCTCAATGACCAGGTCAACAAGGTCCGTCCGGCTACATGCTATGACTGACAGCAATATGTCCAGTTTCTCTTCGGGCGAGATGGTATCACCGCCCCCCGACTGGGAGTAATTTGTGAGAAGCTCTTTGATAAGGTCATAGTCGTGTCCGGACTCAATCGCCCGGCACACAATCTGCGAAGGCCGGGTAGCCTCAGCAGTCTGATTAGAGGTATCAACCGAGTCAAGCTCCTAAATGTACCGAAAAGAATGGTTCCCGCCATGGTGTGAGAATGCTTTCATTTCAATCATCTGTTTACACGGAAAGGGGGGTAAACATCACTTGATGCGCTGTCAACAATACCTTTGAATCGCTGGTCTCGCTCCCAGCAGACAGCAGATCTATAAGATTCTTCGTCTCAGGTCTGTCCTCTCGCCACGCTGATGCTAAACGACAGTGAGAAAAACTGCATAAACAAGCCGCCGGGCGGGAGAGCTATAGGGGGGTTCCTTTTTTTTTTTTTCTTTCTTTTCTCACCATATCGAGGGGGCTTTGGCGGCTTAGCAACCCGATCGGTATATTCATGGACGAACTTGCATTGGTCGGCGCTGTGTTTGCAGCCTCCATTTACCCAGTAAAAGCACGTAAAGGCCTTTTTAGTAGAGTTTGTTCTTAGCATAATGGTGGAATAATACACGATATCTCTCTAAATCAACCGGCTATTGCTGAAGACGAGGAGAAAGTATACTGTGCGATCAAGGGAGCAGGACAGGTAAAAAATCGAGCAAACGGGCAAAAGCAAGACAGAAAGAAAATACTAAGCCGGGAAGAGCTGTATTTCACTGACCATTTTATTCACTGTTCCGTTGCAGTGAATCAATATACGCGCTATGAGTGAATGTAACAAATATCAAAGGAAGTTCAGGGAGGGAAAAAAAAATTTCAAGAGGCTAGAATTTGGTTCCGCGAGCTAGTCAAGTTAGTTTGTAGGTTAAATACAGTGTTGCTGCGCCGGAGAACAGGGACACTCCGGGCCTTTGGAGGAAATCAACGAATGGCATCGGCTGTGCATGACTCGAAGGCGACCTCATGTACGGGATAGGGCG
>NW_003315443.1:19324-22507 GCF_000151505.1 Trichophyton verrucosum HKI 0517
TTTTAAAAAACTTATCATTGTAAGGCCCGTCTTTCGTTACTCCTGACATGCTGTCGCCTGTCGCCATCCAGCAGCTAACCAGCTAACTAGTTAATTAGTTGGTTAGTTCTCGTTGCCGTCGACTAGTTAACGACTTGGCGCAGTGGAATTTGAAATATCGAGAGTCGACTATCATGAGCAGAGGAGAGATTCCTCATTGGCTCCCCTTTGGCTGACAGAAGAGTAACTAATTTTGACAGTGGTCAAGTCAATATCATGCTGTCGCTGAGTTGCGGGACAGAAATTCAAGCAGCCAGGCCTTGGTGAGGGCAGAAGCGAGCTAACGAGCTGTACGGAGCCGCCCGTCCCGCGGGCAAGAGTCTCACGCAGTAACTAGTTATAACTAGCAAGGTGCTTGCTCAAAGATAAAAAGGGACAGTGCAGATATTGCTGAGGCGTTGTGTCCAATGGTTCTCCTTTCGACAAACGAAGGATTTGTGGCGGCCGGCAGCGGATCAGACAAAAGAGAGGCTGCTGGGCAGCGAGGAAGGCTTTCAACTCCGGCTGATCAGCGGAGCGGCGCAGGGTTTGTCTGAAATCGTTTTGGCGGCAGAGCCGACTGACAGCTCATCCTGCTAGGATGAAATGCGACTAGTTACATTCCTGCCCTCACGCTGCGATATTGATACATGGTTTGTTTGAGATGTAGTCCGTTTGCCAAAGAGGAAGGCGATTGTTCCAGGGATTGATTCTGGTACGTAACCATGACCAATGTATTCTAGGCTCTCGCATCAAATATCCTCCGCTGGTGTTGGCCATCCCCCGTTTCTCTTGCATATCCGGATGCTGAATATAGAATCAGCCAGGCGTATATGTCCGTTGTTTATGACCCCATGTGTGCGTATGAAGCCTCCAGAATCATACATTTATGCATCACAGGCTGCATAAACCTCTGAACAGGGCCATCCTACCCGAAGTTCTAAAAATAAAATCCACCGCTGCCCGAGTCTTCCTGTGGGTGTGGATGTGTACAGGGGAGGGACTTCGGTGCAAAACATACATCAGAGCAGTTAGTTACACGGGGTCTCCGTATAAACTGTGCAGGATGCAAGTTCTTTCTCGGAGTCAATCTCGAAAAGCCAAAAAGTGGATCGATTTCGCTCCCAAACCCACCCTTCCCACAGAGTACCCAACATCATTATTATTTTTCCTAAAAGCGGCCAGCCACCTTGGGAAGCTCAAACGTCAGAAAACCAAAACATGGGCCTATTTTTTCAGAATAGTTAGCCGTTTCCCACTTGAACTCGGTCGAGAGAGGCTTGGGAGGTCAATGCTTTTAACCCCTTGAGTCCGACGCTGGCCTCTGGTGTTACAGGTTCGGAAAAGATGGATGACTCCGAATGTTTGTAACATGGCCATATTCCCCGGATTTCTGCCCAGCAGGCGACAAGACAAGGCCTCATGGGATATACGGAACTCACGTCACGTATGCGTATATACCAAGAGATTTGCGGGTGATCTCGATAATATGCGTACTTAAACGGTCATCTTCTGGTACCCTGAAGGTTTGTTGTCAATGGAGGCAGAATCGGCCGATAATCACAAACTAGCGATCGATATACTTAAAGGATGTATGTAGATGGCTGCTCCATAAAAACAGGGTCGGGCCTTGACTTGCAGCTAATAGCGGGAGAGCCAACGGCCGGGCCAACGCAACGGCGGAGTTGCAAATTTTGTCAGATATTGAGTGGTTTGCGCGTATGTGTTGGGAATTGAAATCTCATAACTATTCAACATTCAACCAAGGTATTCTCGGTGGATGAGCTTACGTGTCTTTATTCGAGCGTCTTCCTCATGTTTCTCACTCTGTTGCTTCTCCTTTCCTTCTCTTTTTCTTCCGATTCGAAGGTGGTTGGCAGCTGTATTCCTTGACACGAACCCCAAGTTCGTTGGTCTGACCACGAACTAAAGTATGTGCCATCAGGGGTCTGAATCGCTGGTATATTGGCCGGTAGGGGGACCCTTGCTTTCGATTCCCTATCAAGGATTCAAACCGGTAAATTGCTGTGTTAATCCGCATACCCGGTCCTATAGCAATGGATACCTGGCCGATATTAACACTATTTTCGGTCGGGATTCCGTGGTGTGTCTCAAGCCATGACCGAGATTGTCAGGAGAGAGGTTATTATATGCGTGATGATATCGACTGGGATTTCGTAGATCATCCATCCCAGTCTACGGACCTTACGTCAGATGTAAACAAGCTTTGCCTTTGAAACCTGCGATGCCTCAAAAGTTGAAAATTTGGCGAGCAGTCGCAGAAGTCACTGATGTGACATGCTCGACCGAAGTGTTGGTAACTTGTGGTCGAAATTCCTGGCTATCTCAAACCAGGCTCTTTTTTTTTTTTTTTTTTTACTCTTGTTTGTTTCAATCAAATGGGGTACAACAACCCGCTCGTCGTAAATGATATCACACGGGAAGCCTTTGCTTAATCCGTCAGTGCAAAATATCTCCTGCGAATCATTGCCACGCGGTTGCCGCTCGCAAACTGAGGCTCTGGGATGTGCATGCTCCGTAGTACTTGCTCGTCTCTATATTCTCTAACAGCGCTAAGGGGTTCCTCCCACGCTGCCGTGCATGTATACGTATCGTCTGTAACAACTCTGGACGGCCCAAGATATATTGCGGCAAACATCTAGACTGGTTTTGCTGACGAATTACTAATGACATGAGCTAACGCGGTCAAGAAGAAGAGCTTGGTCAGGAATGCGACGTCGAGCAATCTGATGGAGCCGTACACGTTCTCACGGACACGGTCGAAGGGATCTAATCGGTTCGCGAAACTCCACAGATCTCACGACCGTTACAGCGCACTCCAACGAGGTCTTCCGGGTCCGTCCTCTCGTTGGCTTCTCCAGGCCGTTTCCGTGCGGTGGTCGATTTCTCCAGCATCTCCAGTGTCTCCAGCATCTCCACTTCCGAGGACCAGCTGTGCGCCTCTAAATATAGCCAATGGCAGAGATCAGCAAGGTACTGAGTAGCCAGGCGACTACGGAGCATTGTGTCTTTTGTGACACTAGTTGTAAACTGCACACTAGTATTAGTAGTAGCAGAGTAGTAGTAGTAGCAGAGTAGTAGTAGTAGTAGTAGTAGTAGTAGTAGTAGTAGTAGTAGTAGTAGTAGTAGTAGTAGTAGTAGTAG
>NW_003315444.1:0-27713 GCF_000151505.1 Trichophyton verrucosum HKI 0517
CCGGAAAGGTTGTAGACGGGATAAACGCACGGATAGGTTCGTCTCGCCTGGGAACACCATTGGTGCTGTAATTTGTGCCATTGGCGCCATCAGAGACATGGCTATCGAAATAACCGTTGGGCGAGTGCATGTTCAGGTTGGTCTCGACGTCGAGGAAAGAGATTTGGGGCGGTGATTCAAAGGTGGCAGTGGAAACGGATGCAGAAATGGAAGCTGACGATGAGGTCGGAGCTTTAACAATAACCACATTAGAGTTAGCACTTGGTCTGCGGAGATGTAGCATCTTTCTGAGCTTCTGGAGAGGCTGTTTCATCGTTCAACGCCTACGGGATGGGGCCGGAGACAGGCAGAGCGTGCTTCGTGGTGCTGTGTTGAAGGGAATTGGCCCAGGATGTTTTGGGCTTGAGGAGGTATGAAAGAGGTGATGGGTAGGTAGGTGAGTAGGCAGGTATGAGGATGGAAGAAGGCAGTGTAGTACCGCTGGGGTCGAAATCCCACTGTTTTATCTTGGTCAAACGGGGCCGGGGAACAACTGCGGTGCTGGTTCATTGTCAGATCGGGCAGCCCATGATGCGCCTTGCTGAGGGAGAAGTGGGAGAGGACGGACAGCGTGGACAGACTGGACCTGCTGATGCGTTGGCGCCGTATATGCGCGGCCAGAGATGTATCAAAGAGAGGGTATGCGTGGTGAATTGAGCGAGACACACGGCCTGAGATGGCTCCCGGGTGCCTCCTGTTGGCTCTCCCCGTCCGTCTGCAGGGTCATCGACCGCAGTAGTTGCTCGTCCGGTCGCAGAGTTGGCTCGTCAGCTGTTGGATGTCTTGCCTTGACGTCGCCTGCTGGGCTGATAAGATTGATTAAAATTAATTTGTTTACGACGGAAAAGCCAAAAATACATTTGCAGGGCCTGATGCTGAGTCAGCCACGCAGATGAGTCAGCTGTCAGGCTCAAGTGACATGCTGACTCAGCACACTAACCCTAAAAGGGAGAAAATGAAAAAAAAATTAAAAGAATGTTGAGAGATGCGCGATTCGAACGCGCGAATCAAAAGAAATCAGGGTAAGAAATACGATCACGTAAGCCTAAACCTGACGCCATAACCACTCGGCCAATCTCCCATTTACTTGGGCGTTTGGAGGCGCAGTTGGTGAAGTACTAAGGGGAATGCCAAGCTGGCTGCTGAAACAACATAAAGAGACTCCTTCCCGGTTCCGCATGGCATGGAGTTTGATATAGATTTGATATAGATAAACTGAACCCATCAGGGGTTTGCTTAAACGTGCCTGAATAGACAAATTCATCCGCGGGAAACTGACAGCCCATACCCATAGGTTAAGCCTATGGGTTTGGCCTCGGCTATGGGGAAGCCGTTGTCATTGTCACTGTGATTTTATATCAGTCTGATTCAAGAGTAAACAGCGAGGAACAACGAGATACAGGCGAATAGATCTACGATTAAGGCTACTCCCTATCCCAGTCCATGTCAATGTCGATGTCCTCAGCGCCAACGCACCCCTTGAACTCCCTCGTCTCGATCTCCTTGTCCAGTGCCTCAAATAGTCTGCTGAGATAGACCTTTTCTCCCGGAATCTCCAGGCCAGTGTCCATGCCAGAGAAGATAGCCGCTTCAAAACACGACCGAGCCAGCTTGACGACTGGCGGCACCCCAGATCTATACAGGTCTTTGAATCGCTGTCTCCAGAAGAGCCAGCGCTCAATACTAAATCCGGGCTGGGTAATACCCGCCTGTACCGCAAGGTCACCCGGCACAGTCATGCTATTATCGTTGTCCTCCTCACTGTTGATACCACCACCGGAAGCGTATGTTGCTGTGTAATTTTCCTGTGAGAGCTTGACCAGCTTGCTGTTGCTATGCTCCAGCCAAGCCAGACACGCGGGTAGGAGGTCGTGGATGGTAGGACGAGCCTTGTCGTCCTGTCCATCATCCTCCGCGACTGGCCTGTCGGTTTCGAGAGCCTGCTTGAATAACCACAATGCGCAGCGGCTGAGATCCTTCGGACAGATACCTGTCGCACACAACTTTGCCGTCCACACAGCAACGCTCTCTCGCTCCGTTGGTGTGAATTCCATAGACTCCTTGGTCCACGAATCCTTCACCTCCTGCGCCAGGTAAGGGAGATCAATCCATAGCCTTTGTCCGTTGGGCAATGTCACTCCCTCGCGCTCTGGCGCAGCGTCTCTGTCTGCCTGATTCTGAGTGAAGATCCCGAACTCACGGGTCTCCGATACCAACGTGACAAGTCGATCAAGTTCGGCACTGGTGGCTGGCGTGATCTTCACTGCATGAATGAGCTCGTCCCAGATATCATGCAGCTGGCTCTCTATCTCCACCGCTGTAAAGCCGTCACTGAAATATCCTCTTCTCACCCCGCCGATGGCGTTGCGGAGGTTTTCCCATGTCTCCTGCGCCTTGGCTGGGTCTGTTTCGTAGTCTTTGCGCTTTTCCTCTCGCGTGGAGCCGGGTAAGGCACAAGTTCCGCTGGGACAGTCCATGCTGGCTGCAAGTAATGAAAGAGCAGAGAAAGCAAGGGCGCAGGAAGATGGGGCTGGCTTGAAGAGGACTCAATTTTGGATATTGATCCTGACCGGCAGTCGACTTGTTTTTGTATGGAACCCCGTCCACTCAACGTGGTCTTTGTGACGATACGTTACACTGCAGACAAGCCAGCAGTAACAGTGAACGTATGGATATGTCAAGGGTAGACTGATAGGTGGTTGTTTTGAGGTCGTGAAAATTGGCCTTTTCGAGGTCAGTGTCGGTTATGCCGAATTTGGAACTAAGCGTCGTCGACCTCACTGCGCTGAAAACGCGGACTCAACCATCACAACAACAAAGATATCAACCAGGACAACAATAACCCGGCTCGCAGCTATACTATAAATCCCCCACTATCTTCGTATAGTACTACTTCGTCCTGTCATATCAAATGTGGTTCCATCAAAGAATGTTGCCGATCTGGGAGCGTGACATTCCTTAGAGCACCAAGTGTATACCCCTAGGCCCTGTTATTTTCATACATACTGGTATTCTGGAGGAGCTCTGTATGATGGTCAGGCTGGAGTACAACTGCGAGCAAATGGACGTACATACCGTTGATACCGCCGTGGAGCTATTACCAATTTGATACTCGTCAACTCTCCATGCATTGAACCGGAACGTGCTCGGATCATACCAAAGGATCAATTCATATATATACCTCTTTCTCTTGTTTTTGGGCAACAGTGTTCAAGAGGTGAGGGTATTTACCCAGTATTTTAATCCCGAGGTATGGGAGGACGGAGTATATATGGATCCTTCAGTAAATACCTCACACAACTGAGCTGGACCAACACATATCTACTATAGATGATATGGTCTCGGAGCTCACGATATCACGCTGAGCAGTTATACCATGAAGGAAGAGGAGAATGAACGGTTCTAGCCGATGTTATATATCTGCTTGCCATCAGATATATAAAGCCCTCATCTACCACCGTCGACGCCATCTTGATCAAGCCATTCAAACACAGAACTGAACCAAGAGATATCTAAACCATCCAAGCCTATCTTAGCAATGAAGCTCAACCTGGTTCTTCTCGCAGCCTTCCTGGCAGCCCCTATCTTTGCAAACACCATCCCTGAAGTCAGCGAGGCCGTCGACCTTGCTGACCGCGACATGTCTGCTGTTGAAGAGGGGAATCAACTCACAGCCAGAAAGGTGCGGTTTCTGTTTCCTAAGCAAGGTGTTTTATGCAGTCTTGACACCATGCTAACCTGGACAACGGCAGATATGCCTTGGAAGTTGCAATAGGAACGGATGCCACTGCACCAGGCCATTGAGAGTGTGTTCATGCAACAGAATCGGGGAGATATGTGCCTGTCGCTAGAGTACGGGATGCTTTCCCTGACCTCCCATTGCTCTTGGTTGTCCTGTTTTCGGTATTACATATGTCTGAACAACATGTCGACGAGCTTCATTAGCCCCGGGCACCATGGCGGCCTGAAAAGAAGGACTCGGGGTATGGAGAAGTGATATCAATAGTTGAATTTTTGAATGAAGGCGATGTACCCGCAGGGTTCTCGTCTGGTATCAATGATAATCATAGCTGGCCATGGCCAGATAGCAGCACCTCCTTTCAATGATATAACTTGCCCATTCATTTACAACGAAGTAACTATAAAACGTATGTAACCACGGACGGACATAGGGATGACGCTTTGTTTCAACCAGCCCTTAGTTGAATCCAATAACGAAACATGCGCTCGCCCCCGCCATGAACTAACTTCTGGCCGACGATCGAGGATTAGGTTCCTTTCATCCTCAATCCCAGTCCTCGCTATGATCCGAGAAGCTGGTTTTGTGCAATAATTAATTTCAAGAGCAGATATGTGCCGAGGAAGAAGCAAGTCGGCCGATCAACCACCCTCAAGCCGATAAGTGTTCATATAAATTGAAGCTTCTTGCTCTTCCATGAAAAGCCCTCCTGCAAACGGGAGCATATCATATACCAGCCACAGCCGTGGGGAACAAGATGCCAGATAGTCTGCAAGCCACCGACAACTTTATACGGAGTAGGTATGGAGAAGCTGTGAGTAATAATGAGCTTTGATCTTGAAATCATAATTCGAGGCTCGATACCCGTGTCGATCCCTATCAATATGCTGATCACGGTTTGTCGGAATCAATTAACTTGCGGCAACGATACCTTGAGCGTGAGTTTGCATCATCGGTAAACAAACGCATAAACAACATGAAGAGATGTTAACCGATCGCTGAATTTTTGGCGTCTCTGGATGCCTGTCGTGGGATGGTATAAAATTCAGGGGTAAAAATACAACAACCCCTTATACCAACTTCACCCACGCCAATGGCCACAGATACCCAGCACACGAACAAGAGGACACCAAAGCTTAAGAGGTGCGGGCTGACCGCAAGGCTTAGTTTCTATCTTGTCCCGTCTTGATCCCGTTGAAGCACGGATGGCTATCTGGGCATTCTATATTAGATATCTACACATACGCGCTGCGGCGTATTAATGATATAAATATACTGCTTGTCTGCCCTCTATCAAATCAATCTCTCCACTCTCGTCCAACGTTGCCACCCAATAGCCGTGGGAAGATCAAACGTGCACGACGCTGCAAAATGGGATAGAGTTCAATAAGGACGGTAAGGAGTCAAGTCTGGGGAAGAAGATGGAGGCGGGAGATGGATGGCTCAAGCCTGGTGCACAAGCATGCCCAAAGCACGGCAACACGAGCAATGCAAAAAGCAATAACTAAGGATCGGCTGGACGAGATGAAAATGCGTGGAATTGATTGATGAAGGGACTGAGGCAGGAGGGAGACAGATAGGGGGCAGAGACTCGATTGGAAGGAGGTTTTGCAAGATGGAAGAAAAAAAGATAACAGCTTGTTAGGATAGCATGATAAATGCAGCGTACAGTACTATGTGAGTATGTGGTGGTAAGAGGTAGTGTGTGTGTGTGTCCTTGTCCTGTCTCATTCCGCTATGTACATCCAATCATCGATCAAACTCCGTCGCAAATGGTAAAAAAAACAAAAAGGTAGAGGATTGAGCCCACCCACCGAAGAAGAGAAAAGGTATTAAAGTTTAAGAAGTAAATATGGAAGAAGAGGTAGAGAGAGCAAATGGTAATGGCATAAGAGGTTTTTCAAGGATCAATCGGTCAATCAAATCACATCGTGAAGAGCCAGCCATGCAAAGAGAGGGTGGACACAGTTAAGAAGTTAAGTAAGCACATCAATCAGAATCAAATCAATAACGACAAATAAGAAAAGTGGTGAACAGGAGATGGATGTCTTCCATGTTCGGAGCTCAGAAAGAGCGCGATGCTTAGTTGAGGTAAGCGAAGGCGACGAGACCAGCCATGATGAGCGCGAGCGGGCTGGACAGGGCGGTCAAAGAGGCTGCGTTTCCAGTTGGAGTAGCACTTGGAGTGAGAGTAGCGCTCTCGGACTGGGAAGTGAGGGTTTGCGAAGACATGGTGGTCATGGTGGTATGGTTGGCAGAGTTGGACATGGTCATGCTGGCATGAGGGGTGGAGGTAACAGCTGGCTTGGTTACTGGCTTTGAGGGCTCTCCAGAAGAGCTAGACGAAGGAGCGGCAGTAGTGGTGGAAGCAGGGGCAGACGATGGAGTGCCGTGGCCGCCAGTGATACTGAAGAGGCCGGTGTAGTTGACTTTGTCACCCTGCTTGATCTGGAGAGCATAGTCGGGGCCTGAGGGGAGGGATGAAGGCAGAGTGAAGGTGCAGGAGCCGCCAGTTGCATGGGCTGCTATCATGTTAATATCTGTCTTTTTGCGCTGGGTTATATCATAACATTCGGCTACAAGACTTACGGCACACGGTAAAGACATCGTGGAGGTCGTCATATGGACCCTGGCGCAAAATAATGTCAACGGGCTAATAAATGGTGTGTCAGTACTGTGTCTTCTTCAATGCATTTTCAACAAGAATGGAAAACATACAGCGCTAGGGTCGCCTCCAGCCCAGGTCACCGTAATGGGCTCGCCAACCCTCGAGTCCTTGGGGAATGTGGTGAAAGCGGGACCTTCAGCAGCAACGGCGGCAATGAGAGCCGCGCCGGCAAGGAGAGTCTGGAAGAGCTGCATTGTGATGGTTGGTTTGGTATTAAAAAGGCACCGGAAATAGATTAAAATTAGGCGAGGGTATTAGGTATTGACGCGAGCGGGCGCTGTGCTGTATAGATGTTTTGGTTGAAAGGACAGTGGTAGCTGATCTCGTAAGGACTGTTTGTGTTGCTTGTAGGGAATGACAATAAGCAGCGACACCGTGAGCTGATTAAATTAAAAACCGAGATGAGGAGGAGAAGAGAGGGAAGAAGAGAAAGAAAAAGACGAGCAGGAGGTGGAAAGGAGAGAGAAGAAAAAGGATTCCCGTCTTGCCTCTCTATCCTTTTTGCTTCCACCTGCGCTCGCTGTCGAGGTTTGCTTTTGGCGGATGGAAGAAGCTAAGTGGACTAGCGAACCTTGCCCCTTTAGGCCCAGATGCTGCTGACCCCCTGGTCTATAGCAATTGGGTTTCTTTTCTTTTTTCTTCTTCCCTTTTTTTTTTTTTTCTCCAGCTTCTGTTTCTTCTGTTTCTTCCGTTTTCTCTTCTGTGCCTCCAGAGACGGCTCCTTTGTTACTCGTGAGAACGAGAGGAGCACGGGGGGCGGATGGAACCTGTCCCATCTTGATCTCATTACCCGTTCGTCCTTGTGGTAGTCTGTACGGGGCATCAGAGAGAAGGGGAGTACTCCGTAGTGCCTGGCAGGGCAGACGGTGAAGACAGTAAACAGTCGTCTGATCCAGGCCCCTATCCAATGTCCGTGGCTCTCGGCCCTTATCCCTGTCCCCATCAAAAAAGGCCTATTTTATTATTATATCCAACCAGCGGCGTTCCTCGCGCCTCGAAAAGGTCTTCCCCACGTCCAGCACTTCCTTCAACCAGCCCAATACAGCGTTTTTATTTGTGGGTCGGCGCATGCCCTTCTGCAGCGCTGTCCTCCCTGCCCTGTCTGTGAGCCTGTGAGCCTGCGAGCCTGGTTCTTGTCCTCCCTTGAGTGGATTAATAGCCATCCAATGCTAAGCTCCAGGACGGGTTCTTGTGTATATTTGCTTCTTCTCAATTTTATTTTTCCTTTTCTCGCTCTTGTTTTCTTCTTCCTTTCCCCCTTCTTCTCTCCAAACAGCCTTTGTTTGGTCAGCTGGATGGGAGCTCAGAACGTTGTTGGCAGATTACTGTTGGCATTGCGGCGTACATATGTGAGCTGGCTGGCGCAAAGAAGAGAGAGGAATACGGATAAAGAGAAGAGATTGACGGTGAAGTCAAGCGGAGCTGCCACCATCAATTAGCTTCTGCAGTGAGAGGGACAGAGTACGTATGCAGTATAAGATAGGCTGGTAATGCCGGGTACCTGCTTGGTACCTGCCAGCTTTGCTCCGCAGGCCGTTCTCGTTCGACAGAGTTAGAGTGCATACTGATGCTTGGTCCTCCGCTTGTTTCCTCTTCCCATGTCAGGGCCGGACGAGTTCGATACCCAGCCCGTCGTTCAGACACGGCTCCGCGTTCGCCACCGCCGGGAAGCCATGGAATGGGGACACTCGTTGAAGTCATTTCCGTTGGCTAGTCGAGGTTACATGCCATGTACAGAGTAAGTACTCCGTACGCACCCTATATTCTAGCTTTGTTGCCGCTGCTGCGCTCATTCAAGCTAGGCCGTCCCTCTTGGGATGCCTGTACTGCCTGGTGTAAGACACCAACGCATAATCCATATATTTAACGGCGATCCGTCGCGCTTGATTCATTTTAATATATTATACCGTCCTAGCACTGAGACCTCGTCTCCAGACCTTTGTATATTATATACCAATAATATATAACTTGGACAGTACGGAGTATTAATGCTCCATCCAGGCGGAGTTGGGATTCAACGACTGACGTTGTTGATGTTTGTGTTTTTTTTTATGGAGAAGAAAAGAAGAAGAAAAAGGGGAAAGTTCGGGATATCCGGCTTATGTAATTATGTTATGTAATGTTATTACATAAGTAAACGCCAAGAGCAGAAAAGAGCGAGGGTGAAAAACCAACTGGACCATGCCAAGACTTGCCTTGTTCGGAAATATCGCGGCTTCATCATTTAACGAGGCCGAAGCTGGAAACATAAAAGACACGCACGGCGAGGATATCAAGCAAGCAGAGGATGCGGGAGGGTGCGGCGAGAGCAGAGCTGGGGGGACTAAAGCTGCTGGGCTGGAACTTGTTTTGCTTGAGGCTATAGTCGCACAATATTGAGTAACATGAAGTCTGATCCAGTTTTATATGATGCTAACAAGGTACTATTAGAGATGACGGCCATATGTCAAACATTGCACCGATTAATTCCATTCATTCGTGCCAAACAGGCTTATACCCAGCTCTACCTCACGATGAGAGCTTCATTTGGTTTACTCTATGGCAGAGTAGCCTGAACATGGAGAGGAAGGAGGCAAGAAGCTGAGAGTGGTTGCTGCTTCTGCCGATACAGCAACCCGTGGGATAATATTTATCTTTCATGGAGGCCTCTTGTTTACTCTCTCTCTCTCTCTCCATCAACACAACTCTCGTTATCATATCAAGCAGTACATTCGCTTCTATCTCTTGAAGACTTTATTATACCCGTCAGGTCACTCGTTTCTGACACCACACTCGTTACGTGCACACGGTCATCTATACCATTCCCCATTCAAGATGAGTACCGACTCGGGATACTGCAGCTTACAGTCTTCTCCATATTACAAGGAGCTGCAAAATGGCTATTTTACAGCTGTACCCGATGTTTCAAGCGCTTCATCGTTCAGCGCTTCCGACTCCCCAGTCTCGCTCCAGTCGTTCCAAACTGGCACGCCACCGGGCTCAATATCTGACATTCTTGAGACTCGCAAGGAGGCCAAGGAAATACTTCTGATATACCGTACTACCCTGGCTGAGCTTGAGTTAAGACGCATGAGCGGCTCTCGGAAGGGGCTGCAGAGATGGGTCGAGTACTGGACAAATACTTACAAACCGGACTTTGCCCGTCCTCTCTGCCAAAAGATCGAACTCGCCTGTCCGGAAATCAACCGTATCTTCAGGGAGGCCGCCCAGGATGTCTACCAGATCATCAATGAGATTGATGCGTGCATCACGTCCGCCTCTCATCAAGATGAAGTACGAGACTTGATGGCAAGCATGAGGTGCCGTATTCATCGGATTGTCAGTGAAAGGCGGGTGCGGGCCAATCAGCTCATGGAATGGCTTAGGTGTGACATCGAGTCTACACCCGTGGATATACAGGACAAGATGTTTGATCGGTTAAAGAAGCAGGTCTATGGCCTGGACCCATCAGGTCATTACCACCCTAACCCCGAGGATGAGGAACGTGAGGAACGTCAGGAACGCCAGGAACGTGAGGACCAGGTGGAAGAAAATCAAGAAGAGACTATCGAGGAGCGTCTCCGACAGCAGATGGGCCTTTTGAACATGGCTACTCTTCCTGACAGTCTAAGGCAGGTTATTGCAGTGGACAATGCAAGGAGCCAGTGGGCGCATTATGCTACACAAGGAGAAACTTTTGCCATGAACAACGCCGAGGGAGTGGCGTGAGTGGCCCAAAGGCACCTTGGGATATTTGCTCGCTTTTACAACAATATTGAACATTCGTTTCAAGGGCTGGATTTCTGTTAGCCTTTCGGCATTATTATGTTGTCAACTTTTCACTACAATGCCTTGTTAATGTTATCATGCAAATACTTGTCACACACACTCTTTCGTTTTGACCCACATAACGTATCGGTAATAGAATCAAAATGGCATTATTGTTGAATGATTGCTTATCATTTCTAACTAAAAGTCCCACAACTCTCGGAGCATATGTCCAGGCTCCGTATCCTCTTCTCTTCCCTCTAGTCCGCGATCAGTAAATATTCTCTTGGGAATCTGAAACTCCACCACAGGAGCCTTTTTAAATGCCTTCTCCTCCTTCCCCAACTCCGTGCCTAGAAGAGCCTGATAAGAAAGATCTAGAAAGTCCTCAACGTTATAATGCTGCTTAGTGAATTGCTCAGATATAATCCTGGCCAAAGCCGCGGTATTCGGGTGGTAATGAGATTGCAAAGTCTCAATCTCCCACAAACTGCTCTCAATAGCGTTTGTGAGCGTTGGATTGGGCTCACACGCATCAAACGGATCATCCATACCCTCCTCCTCTATCTCCTCATACAGCGATGGATCATGTTTCTTCAAATCCCGATGAATCATAAACGTGCATGTTGGATGGGACTTGAGCATGTTATATATCCAGGGCACAATCGCCACGATCGCAGCAGGCGGTGCATTAAGCGCCAATCGCGAAAGCCGCTTGATAAAGCTCGCTACAAGCGTGGCGGGAAGATGCGAAGAAGCAAGGAAAGTATCCATCAGCCTGAAGAACCGGGACCGATGTTTGGAGTGCAGCACATCCCTGTCTAGTAGCGAGTATAGTTTTGTGTAGAACTGTGGGTAGTCCAGGTTCTTCTCCTGGATGAGGTAGAAGAGCCCCGATAGCGAGAGCAAGGAAGTCGACCCGCCTTCGTTGTAGCAGTCTGTTAGAAAGTCCATTAGGAGCTCTGGTTTTGCGAACCAGGGTACGACGACATGCGACATTATGCGCAGGAGGTGTTTGCGTTGCGATTTGGTCATTGGGTTACGTAGTACGGCGAGCCAGGCTGTTTGTACGCGGATCTTGAAGGAATTCTCGGAAGTGAAGGGGCCTTTGTTCTTTGGGCTGATTTTCGAGGTGTCGGTGTAGGTGGTTTCGAAACGTTGCTGGAGATCGGTTGGCTCGCCGATGTTGGAGAGCAGGTCGACTGTGCTGTCAAGTGTTTCTGCATCTCTTTGTTCGGATAGGTAGGTTCTGTTTTTTGTAGGTGTTAGTGCATATAATTGATGCTTGGTGAGTTGGTAGGTGAAAAAAACGTACGCAAGGCGGAGGACGGTGTAGACTGTGATGTCGTGGTATTTTTGGAAAAAGCTGTCCATGAAGTGCGCCCTGAGTTTGTCGTTGCCTGGCTGTACCACGGCAGCCAGGATATCGTTGAAATAGCCACTGGACCATACATTGATGTCTGATCCGGTATAATGAGCGACTTGTTCTTTGATCAATTGCATCGACAAGCTTAGAGCGGTAATCTACCAAAAGTCCAAAATGTTAGTGAATATGCAAACATGCAATGCAATGTGTGCCAGACATACCTGCTGAGACGGCTCTCCATCCCGCAAGATCCCAACCAAAGCTGTCTTGTATTCCTGGTATCTCTCCTTCAACCATGCGACCAGTTTAGTCTCATTCTCGACTGCGCTCTTGGGGGGGTTCAATTGCCCACCAGCCAGCAACCGGCAAAAGACCCGACAAAGAGAAACCGCAAGAGCCTTCTTTCCAGCCTTATCCGTGCTCGCATCGTCAAGTTTCGAGAGCAAGGTGACGATATTGTTGTAATATTTCCGGGATTCAGCAATCTGGTCCTCGAGCTCTTGTATGTGTTCGATCTCCAGCTTATCCTTCCCGTTCTCTCCCTCGACCGCTCTCCGCTTCATCGACCGACGAGCAGACTCTGAATCGCTCTTCTTCCTCTTCTTCGAGCCTTTCAGCTCCCCATTAACCGCTGACGCCATGGTGGTCCAGCTCAGCGCCCTTATTCAAAAGAACAACATAAATATATATCTATCCCTTCAGCAACTTTTTTCTCTCTCTTATCGCAGTTTAATCTTTTTTTCATGTCGCTTGTTCACACTAGTCCATTTCCGGCTAGCGTCCTGAATCACCCGAACTTCAACTTCAAACTGCAATCAAAACCTCCATCTTCGTCCATCACAGGCTCCAAACCTCTGCATCACCGCATCAACCACCCTCAAACGTACAACTACAATGGCGTCACGGTTGGCTAAGAGCGCCATCGGTAAGTGCACCCGCTACTCGGTCGGCCGCCATTGACCCTCGCACGCCCACTAATCGCCCTCCATCCCAGGCGCCGCTCGTATCCGTCCATCGGTTCTTCCACGATCTGTCCCAGCCCTGACCAGCGTCACTCCGGCGCGATACGCCTCGAACGTCCCCTCCGAGGACCCCAAGAACAAGGCCCAGTCGATCGTGGATGCATTGCCCGGCAACTCGCTTGTTTCCAAGACGGCTATTCTCTCCGGAGCCGCGGGTCTGTCGATTGCCGCCATCAGCAACGAGCTGTATATCCTGAACGAGGAGTCGGTCGTTGCGTTCTGTCTGCTCAGTGTGTTTTACGCTGCGTTCAAGCTTGGTGGGCCCGGATACAAGGAGTGGGCTGCTGCTCAGATCCAGAAGCAGAAGGATATTTTGAACTCTGCTCGTGCGGACCATACCAATGCCGTTAAGCAGAGGATCGAGAACGTCAAGCCCTTGAGTGGTGTCGTTGATGTCACCAAGCAGCTTTTCGAGGTCTCTAAGGTACGAATTGGATCTAGCATTGATGGTTTTTGATTGGTTTTTTGATGGAAGTTGGTGGGGATTGACTGATGTTGACTGATGTTATTTTGATAGGAGTCTGCTCGCTTGGAGGCTCAGGCTTTCGAGCTGGAGCAGCGAACTGCCCTTGCCGCTGAGGCCAAGAAGGTCCTTGAGTCCTGGGTTTCCTACGAGAGCCAGGTCAAGCAGCGTGAGCAACGCGAGTTGGCCGAGTCCGTCATTGCCAAGATCCAGAAGGAGTTGCAGAACCCTAAGATGTTGCAGCAAGTTCTGCAGCAGTCTGTTGCTGACGTTGAGAGTAAGTTGGCTTTATTCTTTGTCGTAGTTCTGTGAACTATCTACTAATACTATATGCTATAGGAATTGTTGCCTCCAAGGCTCAATAGATGGGGGGGACATGGTTACTTTCTTTCCCGCTTAGGCCTAGTTGTCGGCAGTATCATTTGTCAATTTAGTGTATAAAACCAAATAGAAGAGTCGCAATTCTGTGCCAGTATATTTTAACAAAGTTATACATTCTTATTCAGTTATATCTTCCTTGTAGCTTTGGGTGGTAACAATATCAAATTGGGTAATAGATATAGATTAATAAGATATAGCTAAAATACATGCAAATCGGGTATAAAAAAAAGACAAAAACAAAATACAAAAGTAAAATACAAAAATAAAATGCTCACATAAAATACAGACATAATCTTCATATAATTTTTTTTTGGTGTTTTCTAGTTCTTTTTCTTCCTCTGTTGGTTGCTCACGCTGCTCAGGTGGCTGAGCAGCCTCTCTCTGACTCCTGGGGAAAGGCGAACGGGGTTAATGGTACGGGCGGAAGATCTGGGATGGGGTGATCGCCCGCTCCTCCCTGGGCGGGAGGCGGCGGACGAATGCCTCATCTGGGAGGCCTTCAAACGGGAGGACAGGGACTGGGTAGACAAGACGGGCCAGCTCGCGGATGCGAGGGCGGTCTGCTTTGGCGGGAGTCATCCCAACGAGAACACATTCCTGCAGATCATCACTGTAGACATCATCGACACCACCATAGGGGTTTGCACCAGTCCAGTTGACCATGGAGAGACATTGGATGACGGTAGTAGCAGAGAAAACGTCACTTCGCGGGCTGCAGTTTGGGAATTCAGGGGCCATCCAACCTTCAGAGCCGTATGGAGCAAACGGGAGCTTCAGATCTTTCTTGGAGACACTGAGTCCAAAGTCGCCTAGTCTGATGAGGGGGTATTCTCCGGCAATGTCCAATGATTTGATGAAAATGTTTTCCAGTTTGATATCACGATGCAGGATCGGGTTCCAGTTTCTCTTGTCTGGAACGTTGTCATTTACGATCTCCCTATCGTTGCGGAGCCCAGTGTGCATGTAGGCGAGAGCACGGATGAGTTGACGAAAGACATGCCAGAGGAACGCCTCGGGGATCGGTTTTCCAGCAGAGGCCATCCACTGTTTGAAGTAAGCCAGGTTGCCAAGGTCACAGTACTCGAGGAAGAGTTCGCCCTTGTGCGGGCTGATGGATGCTTCGAGGTACTTTTCGACATTTGGATGATCCATGACACGCACGACTTTGACCTCCCTGAGCCACCGCCAGGGCTTCGCCTTCCCCCAGACGTAGAAACACTTCCGAACACAGACGTAGCCGTCCTTTTTGCGCTTGACTAGATCGACGGACTTTCCACACGCTGGTGCTTGGGGGCGGAGCTCGACGACCACGTCGTACTTGTGCTCGAGGTTATGGTGAACAATCTCTTCAAACTCTGGGTATGCACCTTCCAGAGCCTGGACTGACTGCAGACGAGCACGGAAGGCTTCAGACTCGACCTCGCGTCTGGCTCTGTCTGAAGGAGAGCTTTTCTTGCTTGAACGCATCTTTGCAAAGAGGTTGTTCAGGAGAAGTTCACTGTTTCCTGCAGCTGGCGTTAGTTATGGGCGTATCAACTTCAGAGACGTGTCTCTCTTACCTGTTTACGCGTAGAACGGCTCTTCTATCCTTGTAGAGAGCTCTTTGGTGATATCCTTTGCCGAGTCTATGACCGGCTGTATACGCGTCAGTAAGTGCTCCTAGACTATAGAAGAAGAGGGTACTTACCAGCTTGAAGAAGATAAAAGTAGCAGACAAGCTGAATGGTTGCCAGGATATGATGGTCTTGAGGCTATTCTCTGTGGTAAAAGGGCAGGTTGACTGGACAGTGAGCCTCCAGTAGCCAGAGAGACAGCAGCACAGCTACAGACAGTGTTAGCAGAAGACATCCCAATGGTATCCTGATGATATCCTGATGGTATCTTTGATGAGAGCAGCATCTGTAAGAGAGAGAACAAGACTGACCAGCCCAAGCAAACGTGAGGGCACTCTCCCAGAGGACAGAGAGTGCAAGGAGCCTTCAGGAAGAGTTGGGCCAGGGAGAAGCAGCTTTTATAGCAAGGAGAGAAGGGAGAAGCACGTGGTCTGTCAAGCCCTAGAAGTTGTTGATATCAAGCTGAGTTGAAGAAGTTGATGAAGTTGACAAGAAGAAGAAGAAGATGGTGATAATGAAGAAGAAGAGAAAGAAAACAAAAGAAGAAGAAGAAGAAGGAGAAGGAGAATTTATAGACAGAGACAGCCCACCTGCCTGAAGGGGACGAGTCAGGCTTCACTCTCTTCTCAGCTCGTCGTCGACGACAGACAGAGTGACAGACAGCATAAGCATAGTCTTAGTCATGGACAGTCTTAGTCAGTGATAGAGAGAGGAAGTTGTAGACAGTCATTGATAGTAAGAGAGGATAGAGAGGATAGAGAGGGTAGAGAGGATAGTAAGAGAGGCCTTCCATAGTCTTTGCAGTTGCTGATATTCATTCTCAGACAGGACATTACTACAGCTGGGTCTTGAGTCTTCGGTGACATGGGGTATCTATTACAGCATCATCATGGAGTCACAGGCGGGAAGACTGGCAGGGCAAGGTATAGGAGTGACACCATGCTATTCAAGATTGGTAGATGGTAGATCTTCTTAATCTACCACCATGGCTGAGTCGACATTCTAAAAGGCAGAGATGGGTATGAAGGTGGTATATTCTGCTGTCCTTGATAGAATTTCCTGAAAACAACATGGCTGACGATGGTATTTGGAAGTCTACAGAGCAGTTACGCGCCGACATACGATATAACATCTCATCAGTGGTCGATATAGTTATACCGACAGTGGCATAGACAGCCAGGGTATCGACGGCTGCAGTCGAGACAAGCAAACCGGGGACGGAGACAGGCTGAAGTCGAAGATGGGTCGGAAAAACGAAGATCAACCGCGAACTCAATCGCTGGGCCATTAACTAGTTAGTTAGTTAACTAGCTAACTCAGTTAACGAGTTGTCAAAGCTACTAGTTATGTAGTTACGATTTGATAACCGACCGCAGCGAGCTTCAAGCCACCGTCACATCGACAACCGGACTAGACGTGCAGTGAATAGCACTCCCAGCCATCGGCCAGAGACCCAGTCTTCCCGCTGTCCCGTTGGGGGGATCATAGCTATGCCGATTCCCTGACAGTAAATAGAGTCTGTGTCAGGGGAGAAAATACAACCAGCCATGATAATGAAGGCCGATAATGTCCCTGCGCCTCGTCCCCACCGTAGACTGTTTTGATTCTAATTGGCCCTGGCCTGTTTCCAGCGCTGGATGTTGCTTGGGCTGCGGCGGCTTAGGGGGGGGCTTACGCGCCCTGGGCAATTCTAAACCATCCATCCTTCACGGAGCCATATATAAATAAAACATATCGCCATGAAGAAGCGCCTAGAGCTCCTGTTTTATCTTCTCGTTTCCTCTATAAACTCCCCAAGATTCCCCGGATAAAGCGCAGACTTCTTCTCCCTTATACTTATAACCAGCGTGTAGACTAGGCTATACAGACGTCATCGCGGATACTCCGTCAGCCTACCTTGGGAAAACATCCATCCATGCCGCTGCTACGGCTTCACAAGAAGTCCGACAAGGACGCCGCAGACATGAACCACCCTCCGACTCAGACCTCCGAAGCGCCCGAGTTTCGCATCATCCGCTCAGATACCTACACCGAAGAGACAATCGATGCACCCCCCTTCCAGACGGTAGAAAGCCCCGGGACATCCCCGCGCAAGTCCTTTGGCCTCTTCCGCCGGTCCATCGACAGCGGGCGCAGCAGCCAGGACTCCCACTCGCCGCGGGAAAGCCGCTTCTCACGACTGCATATCGGCCGTCGGTCGAGGTCCGGCAGCTCCTCGTCCGTTAATATACCGGATAACCTGCCTGAGGTGGGGGATACCGGGGACGAGCAGGAGAGAGAGGCCCAGTGGGAGAAGCGGGCGACGATCCTGGTGCAGGGCGGATCGCATTCTCCTGCCTCGCTGGGGGTGCAGAAGGGCAACAGATCGCGAAGCTCGAGTGTTGGCAAAGTGAACGATCCAGAGGGAGATGTACGTTCTGCTTGCTACTTTTTGTTCTTACTTCTTTGCTGGGAGAGCGCAAACTGACGGCCTGTAGGAAACTATACAAGAAGCTATACGGCTGCATGAAGCTGGAGGTAAGCAACCTCACCCTGTTACTGCTCGCATGTCTATTGCACTGCTAACCCAACCCCCTTCAGATCTAGAAAAGTCAACGCACATCTTTGGAAAGCTGGCAGACCCCCAAGGACAGAATAACGCCTTGAGCCAAGTTCTCTTCGGCCTGGCCTTACGGTCAGTACTTCCCGCAATATCTACTTCAGGACTTACTTGAACTGACCCCCTAATCAGACACGGATGGGGCTGTCAACCCAACACCGAAATGGCAGTCCAATACCTTAGCGCCGCAGCGTCAAATTCAGCCTCTATTGAAGAAGAAGCCCTTCGCGCCGGCATGGTGAAAGGCGGCGCGGCAAAGGGTGAATTGGTGCTCGCTATCTATGAGTTGGCAAACTGCTACCGCAACGGATGGGGCGTGGCCAAGGATCCCGCTGCTGCTAGGCAGTATTATGAAACGGCTGCCAATCTGGGAGATACAGATGCCATGAACGAGGCCGGATGGTGTTATCTCGAAGGGTTTGGCGGGAAGAAAGACAAGGTAGGCCGCAGTATAACTGTACTGTATTCTACTGTTTGATAGACGTTGGAGGCTAATTCTGGGAACCTAGTTTACTGCGGCTAAGTATTATAGGCTGGCCGAACAGAATGGGAACAAGACGCTGGGGAATTCTTGGTATGTTCTTCTCCTAGCTATGGGTATATACTGAGGTACTGACTGTGATTACAGGATCTGGAAGGATAAATATAACCCAAAATAAAACCTCTTCAGATAAACCCCCCTTCGATGTAATTTGGACACGATAGTTACGACCATAATGACGATAGTAATGAAACGATCTCTCTCTCTTGCAAGTTATATGGAATTTAATTCTCCCTACATACCAAGCACCCTACCGAACCCATAGACATACAAAAATTAAGAAAGCGTAATTCTTGTTTCCGAAACACATCAACACCACAAGTATCCAATCCAACCAGGCTATGAGAAATAGATGAAAATAGTAAAACAAAAGGTTAATTATTCTGCTGTGCTCTCACCATCGCAGCGAGTCGTTTGTAATCTTCCAGCAGTTCAGGAATGTCTCCTACCTTTAACTCCGAAGCATTTCCCATATCCAGGAATTTCTGGATTCCAGGAGCCCCTCTAGCCACGGACGAAGGACCTGGCGACTTGGCTCTGGTGCTAGATGTCGCTGCAGCAGGATCAGGGGCCCGAGCCAAACCACGTATCATACTGGGGAAATGGCTGAGGGGGTTCAGCGAGGTTCCGAATCCCCGGACTGAGCCAAACCCTTGGTTTGTGCTACCGGTACTAGACGAGATAGATGATGCAGCAGTGTCATCTGATGCAGTCGTATCAGATCTATTGGTGCTTGAATCCCGTTTGGTGGTGCCTGGTCGTCTTCGCCCACCGACCAGCTCAGCCAGTCGATCATCAAGTGGCTGTCTGGAAGAAATGGATGGCGTCGGAGTAGGTGTACGATCACCTATATTCGACCCATCTTCACTGACGGTCTCGTCAGACGGAACAGTTCCAGCCTTCACTTGTACTAGTTTCCGTGCATCGTCTAGTGTCTTGGGCACAATGGGCGTGCCAGGTCGTGCATTATCACCTTGGGATATCTGGACTTCCTTCAGTCTCCCGAAAAGGAATGCAAAGCTGTTATCAAGGGTGCTGCTTATGCTCTTTAGCCCCTGGTCGGCGGTACTTCGCACGATATCATTTGCTGCTCCAAGAGCCTTGGCTGGAGGCTGGAAGAGATCGGATAGTCGTTGCTGAGCAGAAGGGTTTGTGGGTAGGGTAGGCCGTGCGGACGGCGCAGTGCTAGTGGTGTTTGAAACTGTGGACGGGCTCTTCTCAAGGGCCTCATCTGAGTTGGAATCCATGGGTGCAGGGTGCAGCAGGTTAAGGTCAGGCTGGTCAATAGGTGCCCTGCCTTCTTCCATACGAAGGTTGGTCAGATCGACGTTCTCAAGGAAGTCGATGGCAGCCTCCAGGTTGGTGAGACAGTATGCGGTTTCACCGTCGATCTTACTTGATGACCTGAATCGTTGGATGAAGTTGAGGTTGCTGATGATATTAACCCCTTCCGGCGGCGAGAGGATAAGGGTATAGATCAGGGTAGGCAGAATCTCATCTGCAGATGATGAGGATGGGAGGATGTTTGTCAACGCATCTACGATTGCCTTGTGAGCGGCTACGAGCTGTTGGAGTTTTCCAAGAGGGTATCTCTCGTCGTTCATCCGTATCAAACATTGACGTGCCGCCGCAACACACTCCTTTGGATCAACCGTTTCTTCGGCACCTTGTTTGGATATGTCTACTCCAAGGTCCTTCAGTTCGATGCCCATTACCAACAAGGCAGCCGTCTTCGAGCGTAGCTTTTCGTCTCGAACATCGTCTATCGTGCTCCGGTGCCGCCAGATCTTATCATAGATAGTTTCGCATGCTCTCCGCTCAACAGCCTCTTCAAGGGCATGCTGTTTAAACTGGAGTAACTTCCGCGCCTTACGCTTCTCTGCCACTTCTTCAGCTGTGAGCATTTGCTGCTCGGGCGTATCCTTTTGCGTGCCATGGGAACTCGTAGGACGTCTCGAAGATCTTGACGCCTGTGATTGAAGAGAGGATGCAGAGCTGTTACGGTGCAGTCGGGACGCTAGGGTAGAAACATGTGTTGAGATATGAGATCCAGCTCGGACGTAGAAGTCCTGGAATAAACCCGAGAGCGTATCTATCGATGGAGGTGTACTGAAGGTTTTCGCACTGAGGGAAGCGATGAATCTGCGATTAAAACGTAAAGTATTAGCACTGGCATTCAAAAGAAGGAAGAGACAATATCTTGCGCGCACTTACCTATCTGTCAGGCTAACCAGCTCTATCGGGAGCTCTGCGAATTGCTCGGGAAGCTCAGCAGGCGGCTGTCCGGCAGCTGGTTCTGCACTCTCGCCCTCCCCCTGAGACCCCTCAGGAGCTTTCTTTTCAAAGACATCTTCTGGCTCTTCCACCAGTCCGTGTCCAGGTGAGGACAACGGATCCTCCGCCACCACCTGCATGGCTTCACCCACGGCCTCAGCTGTCGAATCTATTCGAGAGAAAGGACTGCTGTTCTCAAGCCGGCTGAACGAGTTGGAACCCCCACGCTTCTGCATCTGAGACGAGGAAGCGTGATCTTTCTTTTCTGACATCTCTGCTCCCTCCTGCCTCTAAAAAGCAGGCATCAAACCATGGGCTATTCAGATGATATGTGACTTAGCTCCCCCTGTCGTCCCTTCACGCGGATGCTCCCGTCCTTGTTCAGTGTTACACTTGGGCGTCAAGTAGGGCCTTCACGGGATTTCTCTTGACGCTGTACAACACTCTCCGGCGTTTCCCCTTCGCCGTCCACATTAGAATCGACGTCAGTGCCAGCCCGTCGCCCCCTTTTCTTTTTCGTCCCTGTGCCTTCGAGCTAGACTGACGTCCAGCTGGTCCCGTCCCTACCTTGCATTGCAGCTTGATATATCAACCATCCGAACAAGGTTCATCCTAGCCGCGCGGGTCGTCGGAGATAAGATAATCCGTGACGTCATGTGGGCCGCTTAGTCAGAATCCGGGGGGCCTTTTCTCGGGGCTTCTGGCGTCACTCCAGGCTCGCTCTCCATCCCGGCGTCAACGACCTCTTCTGCTGTCCATCCATCAACGTCAAAGGTCTTCAGCGAAGGTGTTTGCTATATTCTTAGACGCCATATATATTTGTCAGTATTATGGGTAACAGATACCTATAGCCATCGACCGTTTTAGCCGCATGATGTTGGACTCGTAATAAAGAGGTCTAGTTGAACCTGCTATCGACCACGATGTTGCCGACCAACATCCTACTATCCCTACTCGCCGTTTCGTCATCGTACGTATCGGCTTCTCCTCAAGATCGGTATGGAGCAGATCAGATAGCTCTTGTGCCGTCAGAGGAGGCTGGAGAAGAGCCCCAGTCTCTCCGAACTACTCATCAGTTTGTAGGTGACTCCCTTGACCCCGGAGGCGATGGTGATGACATGCACTAACACCCTGGGTAGTCACTTCGGCATGTATTCCATCACGGCACCTATGAGAACCCTACTTTACATAAACGCCTCGATGTCGAGCCCGATGCAGATCTATGGATGGAGTCAGAGGATGGCCAGAAGGTTGAGCTGCCAAAGACCTTCGAGGCCTCAGGACAGCCGGTGAAGATTCAGCGACTCACGGATCGACGACCGGAAGTTGTGGAAGGTAGGCTTCAGGCGGCACGGAACCCAGGCCTTGCAAGCTTTATACCTCCTCCGGAATGGACAATAGACGACGTTTCCGGCCCCGATATAACTGATAGGCAGACTATTCTTAGTCTGGCAAAGATGACTGCCAACGCCTATATTCAGAAACCTGGAACTTCACAATGGCTAAGCCTAGAACATACCCCTTGGAAACACTCTAATAGGTTTGGGTGGGAAAACGATGGCCTCCGGGGCCATATTTACGCCGATAAGGGTAACATGACCATCATCATCGCCCTGAAGGGGACATCTGCCGCTCTCTTCGATGGCGAAGAGACTACAACCAATGACAAAATCAACGACAATCTCTTCTTCAGCTGCTGCTGTGGACAAGGTGGACAGTACTTCTGGCGACAGGTTTGTGACTGTTATACGACAACTTATACGTGTAACATCACCTGCGTAGCTTCGTCACTTAGGTCCGAAAATCGGTACTACAGGGCGGCTCTAGACCTCTTTGCAAATGTGACTGAGCTTTATCCAACATCGAATGTTTGGATAACGGGACATTCACTTGGCGGTGCAGTCTCCAGTATGCTCGGAAGAACATACGGACTTCCTGCTGTGACATTCGAGGCCGTCCCTGAAGCACTCCCCATTTCACGCTTGGGTATTCCCGTGCCTCCAGGAGGTGATCCACATACGCCAGATGCTGACTACTCGGGTGCTTTCCACTTTGGTCACACTGCCGATCCCGTCTATATGGGTAGCTGCAACGGCGCAACGTCAATCTGCACGCTAGGCGGTTATGCAATGGAGTCTGTATGTTTCACCGGCAAAAGATGTGTATACGATACAGTCCAAGATTTAGGCTGGCGTGTTGCTATCGGCACCCATCGAATTGTCAATGTGATCAATGACGTACTTAAAAAGTACAAGACTGTCCCGTCCTGCCAGCCGGATAAAGCATGTGTCGACTGTCCTAACTGGAAGTTCTTCCGGAGCAATGGCAGCGAACACACCACCACAAAGACGACAAGCACTACCCCAACCGCCACAAGGACCGAAACATGCAAGACTCCTGGCTGGTGGGGGTGCCTTGATGATACCACTAGCCAGACTAATCACCCCTCCACTTCGACGTCTTCCACCTCGGCTAGTAGCACGTCTACGTGTAAGACGCCGGGATGGTTCTGGTGCAAAGATAAAAGCACCACGGAGACAAGTACAACGACTACCCCGGGAACTACTTCCAACCCTCCCACAACTACGCCAAAGTCAACCTCTGCTACCACCACTACCTGTGAAACGCCAGGGTGGTTCGGGTGTAACGACCCAACAACAACATCGACCACAACAACGTCGACAAGCCCATCCCCCTCCTCTTCATCCTCCTCCTCATCGACTACCACTACCTGCAAAACACCGGGAATCATATGGGGGTGTAACGACGTTACCAGCACAACTACATCATCCTCCGCAGCAGCTGGAAGTACGTCAACCTGCAAAACGCCAGGAGTCTTATGGGGCTGTAATGATATTACAACTCCTGCATCAACTTCCGCAGCTGCCAGAACCACATCAAGCTGCAAGACGCCTGGAATCTTATGGGGTTGTAATGATGTGATTACAACTCCTGCATCAACTTCCGCAACCTCCAGCACTACACCTACTTGCAAAACTCCTGGCATCCTATGGGGCTGCAATGACATCAGCACTTCTCCGACCGCCGGCACCTCGACTCCCACGCTGACGCCACACATCAGGCCAACAGCAACTGGTTAAAACGTGGGTACCTCGGTCCGAAATTTTCATTTTTTTTTTGGCTGTGGGCAATAGTTTGCCATCTCTATTACAATCTACTTCCATCTACCAAAGAACCCTAAAGAATGAGCTTATGATAATTTGTTCGGGCTTTGACTGACTTCTTGACATGTATTACGTGTTGCCATCTTTACCCGGAGCAGTATTGAAAGAAATTGGTATCTAGTCTGGTGTTATTTGGCTGCCTGCTACCGTTTTAGATTTTGTTTTGTATGGCTATAATTGGTTGATTTCGGCATTGATAAGGGTATCACAAGGCAAGCGATTTTAGGAATATATTTATATTACTAGACATCTTTTCCACCACTTCCTTCCCTGCTCCAGCTCCATTATGCAAGAACAACAGCTTTTTTTTTTACCAAGACTCTCCAAACACCAAGGAAGCCATCGTGACGACAAGTTGGTGGCCCTTTGCAGCGAGCATGGGGTTGTTGCGGACAACAGGGCCCCTTTTTTGAAACATGGATCCTTACTCAGTCCTCCCATGCTGGACGATAACTAAGGCGTGCCATGATTCGAACAACGGACGAACATACGAATCACACACAACAGCAGACGTCAGCCATGGTTCGCTCTCCCTTTCTTCGCCAACCAGGCGTTCGTCCGTCCCGCCGCGTGATGAAATATTTGTCGACCTTGAAAGGACGATATATGTGGTTGTAAGCTACTAGTGTCAATAATCATCCACTTCCGAGCCGGGGGTCGACCAGCCACTAATTCCCAGACAGGAAATGAGTCCAAAAGCCTCTCAGCCCAGAAACGCCGCCTTACTGCTCCATATTTTTGTTTTACGTCCATCCGTCACTTTTGGTGGCGGCGGACAGGAGCTTGACTACTCCGTATTATTATTTTTTTTTTATGAACCCAGAAGGTCTTGACCAGCCAGGCAGAGAGAGGGCTGGGGGTTGCAGCGGCACAGCTGGCAAGGTTCCTTTGCCCTTTTTCTTTTCTTTTCCTTCTGCCCTGCCCGCCGTCTGCGGGTGAGATGAAAGCTGGCCCGGATCTTCTGGACGACAACCACTAGCAAACGGACGATCGCATTGCACTGAGAAGTATCATGACGACCAGGGCAATGCGATGAGTCTCCTCCGATACGAACAGTGGCGAGCTCTTATTTCTCAGGAGTAAATAGGAGTTGTTAAATCCGGGGAGAGCTGGTGCACGGCTTGCTTAAAGAACATCATGCCCGACCTTTGCGCTGGTCTAGCTTGAAAATCGAATCAGTCCAAGTTTTGGTGCTTCTCTCCGCATTCGTTACCAAAGAAAAAAAGGTAGGATCCCCCAGCGGGTGCGGCGACGATCAGATCTGGCCAGCGTCGAGTCGAGTCGAGAGTGCGTCAAGCCTGTATCGAGAGTCGTTTGATGTGCAGATCGGGCCAATACGCTCCCGCCCGCCGTCTTCTCCTCTGCCACACTTGAGGGGAGGCAATGCGTTGTGTGACGTTGTTTGTGAGACGTTAACGAGAAAGACTGTGATATAACTCTTGTCAACTCCGTGACGGACGGTCTTATCTCAGGTCTCTTCTAACGGGCGTGCCCATTTTTCTCCTGTTCCTGGGGCATGGTAGAAGAAGGGGAGAAGCGCGCGGCAAGAGACGAAAAATGGAACTTACCTTCATCACTATCCACGGCAAGTTATATCATTTCCTTAAGTCTTATATTGCCTCCCCCTTTTACTGTAGCTTTGCAGCTCTTGAACCAACATCCCTAGCCCCGTCTCCCTCTGCTGTTCATGATATGATTCTAACGAAAGGGGACAGATCTCTCTCCTGATGCCCGCACCCGCTACGTCTCTAGTGCGATAGAAGATATCCTTGGCTACCTGCCTCCAGAGGTGCTCAACAGGCCAATATGGGAGTTCTTCCACCCTGATGAGCTGTCGCAGGCGCGTACGATCTATTCGCGCTCTGTTAGACATGATAAGGCCGCGGGGTTGAACTATTTTCGAGTCAGGCACAAGCATGGCCATTGGGTTGCATGCGAGTGCGTCTTTACCATAGTCTGCGATGTCCTGATTGCCAGTACCAGCGTCTACCATCGGGGGAAGCGAAGCCAGAGTAAGCCCTTCTATACCTTTGCCTACGGCTGAGAACATGCTAATCATCTAATGTAGTGCGCGCTGCTGATGCTCCTATTGTGCGGCGATTGTTTGCATCATCATCTCGCGACCCTCGCTACCACATGTTGAGCTGCATGTCTACCAAGTTCAAGCCCTCGCCGTCCCCGAGCAGCTCATCGCCGTTTGCTGCTCATGAACCGCGCGCAGCGTTGTTCTTGAACCGTTTCACCCGCTCTGCGGCAGTCATATACGCCACTCCCAGTATTGTTAACGTCCTAGGCATACCGCCTTCCTCTCTCATCTCGACGAGCTTTTACTACTGCATCGAGGAATGCTGTCTCCCCCAGGCTGTACAGTGTCTAGAGAGCGCCAAAGCAAACGATTCAATAGCATATCTACGTTTCTGGTTCCGAGACCCTACCGACCACTACAATACATACTCCCACCCTCCTCCCGAACGACGTAGACGATATACCAACGCTGAAACCAACACCAACACCTACGACTACAACACCTACCCCTCACAGTCAGGATGCGGACAAGGGCCAGGATCAGAAATACAATCCCTTTCCACGCCTTACGGCAGCAGCACGCCCGCCTCCTCACAGTTCTCGAACCAACGACCCTCGACCTCATGCTCTGCCTCCCCTTTCTCACCTCATCCTGCTCCCATAGAGCTTGAAGCCATCGTCTCGTGCTCGTCTGACGGGCTCGTAGTGATTATCCGACGCGCAAGGCCACCGATACCCGGCTCTGTGAAACACCCTGGCCACCCGATCTACGGCCGGGATGTATGTTTCTCCACGCCTGTATGGTCGACCTCCGACGAGAAGCCAATATATGCTACCATCGGGCCCTCTGCCGACGGTACGGAGACTTACGACGAATATGGCGACAAGAGACTAGCGCCTGGTGGCCCAGAGCCCGAGGCCCTGATGGACATAATTCGAAACGCGATGCACACTTAACCGATCAACCTCATCAACCTTAACTGCGTACCCTTCAGCCAGACAAAGCCATCCAGCTACCCAGCTATTATTGTCTGGCTTTTATGGCTTGCTTTTCCTTTACCTTCCTTCTTCGGACAGCTCTGCCGCCCGTCATCAATATCCAGGTTATGCCCTCTTTGCACCTGAACGACATAGCTCCTCGTTTCACCTAATCCCTCCCGTCTCAACTTCAGACATCACACTTACGGCCTCTATATTAACCTACTCCATCAAGCTACCCCTCGCATACTTCTCGGCTCGGCTAGTTAGGTTTCTCCTCTTTCTCATCCTTCGTTGCCGTTCGTTGACTCTTGTTCGATCTTCGCTCCTCGCTCTTTGCTCGCGGTCACGGTCACGGTTCTGTTTCGCCATTTCATCTATCTCATAGCGTTCCGCCCTGTTGTTTCTGCTGCTGTTGCTACTGTTTATCAGAGGGCTTCTTACTATTGATGGTTCTAGTTACGGATATGTCGCCGCTCTACTTCCTTGCAATGTATAGACAGACCCCTTGTTTCACTCGTTTATCTGCTATAGTTTTTCAACGGCCGTACCCGATCTATTTATCTATTTTATTCAAATAATCTACTAATGAAGGGAGAAAATAAAATCAACGTTATCATCACGACTTCTCATCCTTGCATTATTTATGTGTGTAGTCATAGCTAAAAAAAATATCAATATCGTAGATAAAAGTAACTTGCTAATAATCATGAGGGCCCATGGAAGTAAATGGTTGGAAGCAGAACGGCCAAACCACCGTCCAAAGCAAGGCAATCAACGACAGGCTTGAGCGTAGAATAGAAGCTGAAAAGGAGAAAGAGGAAGATGAAAAGAAGTGATAAGAAAGCGTTAACATCCTGAACCACCCGAACTTTTAATCGATCCTTTTGCCTTGCCCATTTCCGTTTTCCCATCCATAGAAAAAGCGAATCCGATGGTATCAAAGGTAGGTAAATGAAGTAAATCAACCAAAGTAAAGCATAATCAAATCAAATCAACCAGGTATTTGGAAAGGGAAGAACAAGAGAGAGGAATATTGAAATAAGTAGGAAAAAAAATTATTTTCTTTCTGT